>NC_092159.1:48912553-49212553 GCF_045791955.1 Oncorhynchus clarkii lewisi | reverse complement strand
ATATAATTTGTTATGTCATAGTGAAGGGAGTGTCAAAATCCATATGTTCCTCAACATGTTGCCCAATTGTAGCCTCACTGGACATAATAAAACAGGCCTAATCAATCATTTAAGTAGCTATGATGTGCATGCACATGGCCTCAGTCTGAATTGTTGACAGCTTAATACATGAGCCTTCATTTGGCACTTAGTAACTCCAGGCAACCTCCTTGCACAATGCTAGCCTCTGGACCAGCAAAGTCAGAAATTGGCTGAATGACCCAGAACCACTCCACCTTGCACAAGCTGTCACATTCCCTGGAGAGCGTGGGAGATGGCATTACAAACTACTCTGTGTAATGCGAGCAGCCTCAAAATCATCAGCAATTTCACAAGCAGTCATTCTTTCTCCATGTCTGCAAACTTAGAAAATATAATAAAAAATGTAATTCAAGATGCTTGTTATAAAACATTAGTCCATGTCATAACATCTTAGAAATGTATTACTCTAATAGGCCTAGTGCAAAATTGTAGACCTTTTGCAATTGATAGACTATATGGAATATATTTCACTTATAGTCTATTTATTGTAATAGGCCTAGTCCTTTATTATAGTAACCATTGTTGATGAGGTCCCTGATAGAGAAAAATACATTAATTCCACATGTGAACATGTGAAGTGTTCCAAAAACACATGGTTTCATGTGATCACATGTGATAGTATGTGAAGTTAATGTGATAACATGCCACAACAAGTAAAGCAACATGTGATAGATAACATGAAACTACACATGTGAAATGTTCCAAAATCACATTTTCACATGATTTCACAAGTACAGTTTAATGTGAAATTGTGTGATTTTACACATGTAAAATCATGCGGTTTTGCTGTGGTTTTGCTCTAAGGGGTGTTATGTTTGAATTGAATTTCAATGTGTCTAGAAAGTTAGTAATGGAAAATATTGTAGCCTTAGCTGTGCCACATGCATAGTCTACCTACCATATATAAACACGTTATCTCAAGTTGTTATAAATATTACATAAAAGGGAACATATCATGTTTGAGGAAAAGTGTTTGAGTTGGAGAGATCGAGTTTTACGCGTGGACCATCTTCCGATAAACACACAGTGAATATTGTGTGATGAAGAAAAAAATCAGCATGTTCGATAAGTGTCTAACGAAGTGTTTATTAAACTTACCTTGCACGCATTTTCCATGCCCGCACCGTTTAAAATGTGGTTTTGCCCATCGATGAATAAAACATGGACTGTAATACGCTTTTGTATTCCAGTAACTCCGTATACTTTCAAAAGCAGACACAAGTAGGACTCCCCCCCGTCTTTATGTACCGTACATTAAATTATAAGCCAGATTCCATGTGTAGGTCCAGAACACAGTTTCACTCTCCACTTCGCTCAGCCAGTCTACAGCACCGTAAACGCTGTGTTGGAATTTGACTCCCATTCATCGGATGTCCCCTGTGCGTTTCCTCCTGTGTAAGAAAACGACTGTTTGACTGCCATCTTCTTGCATTGCAAGCACGTTTGTAGAATATCGGTGGCTATGGGGGTGGGGTGAACCAAAAGCAGGCCACAGGTTTTTATTATTATCTTGGCTTCAGAGGAGGGGGGACCTTTTAACCTCTTTTGACTAAGGCAGGGCCAACATGAAGCACAGCTGTTGGGATGTCCAGACACATTTATATAGCCTAGAAACTGCCCAATAGGCCTTTGAAGCAAATTTTGGCTAGTACGAAGATGAGTAATAGCAGTTGATGTAATACAATATTATCACATCATTACAAACAAACATACACACACACAAACATACAAACACATACAACATACAAACACACACACTTGAGCCTACAAGAATATCCATGCACATATCTTCATGTTTGGTTATTTTTAATTAAAACAAGGGACTCTCTACGATGAATGACATAAGGTCTATCAAACTGGGACCATGGTTCATAGGACCTATGTGTCTAGAAATGCATGCTGTCACACACCCATGCTATGCCTGTGATCCAATGGCAGCCACCAGGGCCTGTGGATGGGATATGCCTACTGCCTGTAACACAAGTGCTCCCCAAGACAGATCTGACACATAGTAATGTGATACAGGGTGTTGTCTTGTCTCTTCCTTCCTGCAGTAAATCCCTTCCCAAAAAGAGACAGTGGCAACGGGAAATCATGGCTCTTCCACAACCCTTAGCTGGACCATATACTGTCCGGCTGGAAAACTGATTTGAGTAATATGACATATCTTTAAACTATCTAAATTATCATTTGGGCCTAACTTCAATCAGTGGCATATGTAAATGCTGAATTTGCCTGGTGTGTTGGCAAAAGAAGAGTGCAAAGGATGCTAAACCACAGATCCAGTGTTCTACCTCTGGAAGTTCCTAAAGGCATTGATATATTTGATTAAAACCACCAGATGAAGCTTATCCTATATTTGAAAAAGCCTACAGTTTTGGGATTTCTGAATGGAATGGGAGTGGTTAACCGCAGAATAATAATCAACAAGCAACTGAGACAGGGCACCAGCAGGACACAAAGCATTACAGATTATGTTTCCTCTCTATTGTAATTGGAGATGGTCAGTGTTTCCAAATTATATTTTCCCTTGGATGGCACTTCAATTTGGAGGTGGGATAGACAAAGGAGCATTCCAAAAACAGTACAGTGCAGTGCAGATAGTCATTAACCACACACATACATGCACAGTTTAAATCCAAAATACAATTTCAATCACAAAAATAAATAGATAGTGATTCTAAGTATATCACTGGAATGACTGACGCACTTCAGCGTACGCACGGCGTCTGAAGCGCACACACGGAGTCCTAGATCACATGATCAAATGTCAGAGCACGGTTTGAAAACATGTCGCTGCACTTTACAGATGAGGAATTTCTGGAGGCATGGAAGGAATTAGATAAACCTCAGTTGGAGGGGGGGTGGGAGTTTTTCACTGAGACAATGGGTGTCAAAATTTACCGGCTGTATGACAAGGTACATTTAAGTTACTGTTTTGAGACAGGAATAGAAAGTGAAAACTGCTGTGTTAGCTTATCGGCGGTTAGCGTCGTTAGCTGGCGTAGCAATAGTTTATTCATTGTGATTATGCCGATTGGCGTGATTGAATGACGCACTGGCATCGATCTGTTGGATGTGCTCGCACGTAGACTATTTTCACGTTTCATACGTTGTATTATTTTCACGTCGAAAATGAAATTTACATGAAATAGCATAGCAGATTTTGTGAGTAGCCTACGTTAGACTCGAGGAACAGGCCCACTGTCAAAATGCGGAAGTCGCTATTCGTTATCATCAACTAAAGTGTTTTAAACGTCATATTGATGATTGAGTAGGCTAGGGGAGAGTGGGGTAAGTTGAGCCATTCAGAATTAATGTAAACATTAGTTTTGAAAGCATACTGTAGCTTGTCCAAAAAAGTGGCCTTTTGGCACAACTTACCTGCGCAATTCAACACAATTACGAAAGCTTTTTTGTATTTGTCATTTTAAGGCTTAACACCTAAAAAAACACTTTGTACCTAATTTAAAAAAAAAAAATACATAGGCCAGGCCCTGTTGCTAACTCATATCCCAGCAAAAATGCCTTGCATTATGCCTGGAAAGAAAACACTTCAATAATGCTCAACTTACCCCAAGGCAAACATTTTGATATTTGCCCACACAGGTACAAGGATTCATTTTTTATGCTAGGTTTAAAAGAAAAATCCAAATCAAATTATCAAATGTTATTTGTCACGTGCCGAATTCAACAGGTGTAGAGTGAAATGCTTACCTACAAGCCCTTTAACCAACAATGCAGTTTTAAGAAAAAAACAAGTGTTAAGAAAGTATTTACTAAATAAATTGAAGTAAACAATAAAACAAAAATACTAATTAAGAAAATAGAAAAATAACAAATAATTAAAGAGCAACAATCACAGTAAGGAGGCTATACAGGGGGTACATTTTTTGGTGTTGCATGTTTCTCCAACTGACTAATCAGAGCCTTGGGGTATGGCATTAGTTACATTGTAGATGTGGTATATATTTGTAAGAGAGAACTTCTTTCATATGCTGTTCACAGGAAACTGGACTTTATGAGTACAAAGTCTTTGGAGTGCTTGTCACCTGCACTCCAGAACTGTGTGCTGATGTCTACATGGACTTGCCCTATCGGAAACAATGGGATGGATATGTCAAAGGTAAAGAGTTACAAACTCTCCCTAGATCGACTTTCTTCCATTCAAACCTCTTGTCGCACTCAACCCCTAATAAGGGCCATTTTATAAGACTCATAACACATTCATAAGCAACTCAATTCTGTCAGTTTGGTTGAGTATTGATGACATGGTATGCATATTAATGCTTGTTTTATATGGTGCTTACTTATGCATGTTTTATTGTTCATATGTATAGCCCCTTTAACTCGTACTTAATTATCTAAAATATGAGCTCCACAAAATAGTTGAAACATCACCTTTCCATTGTCCTTTTTCATTCACTCCTGTTTTCTATCCCAATCAAACCAATCATAACCAAGAATCCCTTTTATCTCAGTTTTCATGAGGATCGCAACAAGAGCACAGGGCCCGTTTGGCAGTTAATAACTTTTCTCATCTTTTGTTCTCTCTTGCCTCCCCAAAGTATCCAACAGGTAACATGTCTGTCCACCTGAATTTAGCCATAGACTGTAGCTATTGATGTCGTAGTTGGGTAGTTAGCACTCTGGTATAGCCATGGGCTAATGTTGTTGTATCCTTTGTGTATTAACGTGCTTAATCAAATGTTCATATAAGCCTAGACTGTGTGAACAAACAAGCAAACTTGAAGATGTTCTTTCAAGAGCTTGTATCTTGAAAATTTAGTTTTTTGTTTCGCCGACCCTCTGAAAAATTACCAACAGGTTCCATCTTAACAAGGTAGGCCTAAATCATTGGCCATATCTTGTTTTGGGATTTCCAAATACTGTACTGTTGTCCTATTTCAAGAAGAGACAACAGGGTTATGGATATCCTGGAAATGATAACTAACTGAAGTAACACATTTGCCTCTCCCAGAGACTTGTTGCGTGAGAGGGTGCAGTGGGCTTTTTATTGGAAACACATCCTTGGCTTCAGCTCCTGACTGCCGTCAAGCTTTTTGCTGTTGAATAAAATTGCCATTTCAATAGATTGGATAGATGCTGTATTCTGAAAGTGCTGTTGGTGTCTTTGCTTGCACATGTGAGTGTATCTTGATGTGCGCTGTACACTCTTAGAAAAAAGGGTTCCAAAAGGGTTCTGCGGTTGTCCCCATATGAGAACCCTTTTTGGACCCAGGTAGACCTTTTTTGGGTTCCACGTAGAACCCCCTGTGGGGGTTCTACCTGGAACCAAAAGGGTTTATTCGAAGAACCCCTTTTGGTTCTAGATAGCACCTTTTTTTTTCTAAGTGCAGCCAGTGTTCCAGAAGATGTATGATTTAATCATGTAATGAATAGTATGACGACATAGTATAATACCTATAGTATAATAGATGACTGATGTTTCATGATGTAAGCACTGCTTTATTTTGTGTGTGCCCTTTTTGTTTTTTGCAGAGCTGCATGAGAAGGACTATGATGGTCATTCAGCAATCTACTGGGAGGTGAAATACCCTTTTCCTCTGTCAAACAGAGATGTATCCTTAATGAAGTAAAATGTCAAAATAAATAATACCTGTAGATAATATCAGGCAATCATGTTTCTCAGTAAAAGCAAATAGGCCTGTGCTTTTTTTTTTTTTTTTACTAAATGTTCTATGTATTCACCCACCCACAATGTCTCAATCTTGCTTTTCTCTCTCTCCCCCAGTTCACATTTACAATGGGTCCGACATGGTGAAGTGAAAGCAAGTATGGTTTATAGTATTAAGAGTAACGTGAGAAATGTATTGTTCTTTAGGTGACAACACGGGACAGTATATTTTCTCAAGGAGTAACTGATCCAGTCACGGGGTGTGGACCACATTAGACCATATTATCTCTACCAGGCTTCTTTAACAGTGTAAACCTCAGTACGTGTACGTCAGGGAGCGGAGGGAGGTTGACGTGGACAGCAGGAAGATCTGGGTGGTCCTGGCTAAGAGCTCCCCACAGTCCCCTTTACCAGAGAAGAGTGGGGTGCAGCGAGTGAATGACTACAAGCAGACTGTGGCCATGGAGAGTGATGGTGCCTGTGGCACTAAAGGTACTGCTCACTCTAGAGTACACCAGATCCAATCAGAACTCATCCCTGTAGTACCAATTTAAATGTCTATAGGGGAAACTGTTCAGTTTTGAACTTGAATCTGTTGTGGATCTGTCTGTGAAGTCACTTGCTTTTTGTTGACAGACATTTACATTTGCATTATTTTCTTTCAGTCTTCATGAATTACTTTGATAACCCTGGTGGTAATATTCCAACCTGGCTTGTGAACTGGGCAGCCAAGGTGAGTTCAGACCTGAGTGCTATCTAAAAACCTAATAGGGTTCTTTGGCTGTTCCCATAGCAGAACCCTTTTTGATTCCCGGTAGAACCCTTTTGGTTCCAGGTAGAATCCTGTACACAGAGAGTTCTACATGGAACCAAAATGTGTCCTATCTGGAATCAAAAATGGTTCTTCTATGGGGACAGCCGAAGAACCCCTTTGGAACCCTTTTTTCTAAGAGTGTAGCAGCTGATCTTTTTCTGTTGGTGGGATGGCTGACATATTCATAGTAGAGTAATAATAAAGGAGTACTATAGAATTAAGAAAACGGTTTGTTTACTCACATTTATATCTACTTGCCAGTTTTGATTGCCCCAAAGCATGCCCTGTTATCTCAATTGGAAGGCTTTATTCACGCTGTTAATCTCAAGCAGATGTTTTGTGTTAGGATGCCAATGGTTCCTCTCTGTTGCCCCATTTGGGTGTGTCTACTCTGCTAGTCTATCCATGACGTTCATTGACAAAGGCAGCTATTCCCCGTGTTTCAACAGAGCGGAGTGCCTGCCTTCCTTACAGACATGCAGAAGGCCTGTGGCAATTACTCAAACTACTGCCAGAAGAACAAGAAATGAACGCCCTTTGTGGGAAGTCGCATCAAAGCCACAAGGATTGCATTTTTCAGCTCATCGTTCAATAAAGTCTACACTTAGTGTCTGAGGGCCATTGTGGGTGTTTTGGGTATGGTTGGAGACTTATTACAAAGTCAATAGGTGAAAGTGGTGTTGGTGTAATCTGCAGCTAGATGTGGTACTGACTGGGGCATGTACTGTATTTTAGTTATTAGTTGTATAAAAAATATATATTTCAATTGAAGTTATCTGGTACTGAATTCCTACTCCTATGTAAATGTTGTATTTTGGGCATGCCCACAGTAAGGGCTTGGATGAGATCTGTAGTGATCTACCCCCTGTTTTAACGAGTACTGTTTCTTTGACTACAATGGCTTTTCCTTTTATTTTCCTGTTATGGTCAAATGTATGTTGTTTTTTAAATCCTACATTGTTTTATTTATGAATGTTTAGCCAATGAATGATATGCATTTTTGCACTTGTGATTAAGCACTGAAATCAAATCAACTTCCAAACCTTAATGTCTATAGGAAAAAATGCAGTGCTGTAATTCTACTGTTCATCAGCCTATTAATTTGTGAATGATTAGTTTCTCAGCAGCTCTATTGAGGAATGATTTCTGTACTCTACAATGCAACGTTGTTGCTTAGGCAAGCAAGGCTGAATCAAAAGCACACTAGATTTTTATTTTTTATTTCCCTAATGGACATTTTGAATGTACATTTTTAAAAAATCTGATTTTGTCCTATCATTAATAGTTGCCTGCAGTGATTTGTTGTGATACTTGAAATGTACAAAAACACGATAATGAAATAGTTGAATGTGTTGAATATGTTGAATCTTCGAGAGCTAGGCCTATACCTCTTTATCCTTGTGTGGTTGCAGTTAGGTCTCCAGTTCTGTGGAGGTGATAAGTGTGTATTACTATCTAATACATATCAATAAAATGACGGCTGAGATGAAACACTGCATCATGTATTATTTGACTGAAACCTGTAGACGCTTTTCAAAACAGGACTATCACCTTCATCGAACACAATTTTTAACAAAGTGTATTTTCCACCTTTTGGCGTTGACCAATGAAATGAACTGTTTGTGGCTCGCGCTCCCCCTTGCGGTAAAAATGATATGTTCACGCCGCGCGGCCCTGATGTTGCGTGATGAAGTTGATATACTTTACTTGACCTTTCAAATTTGATACATTGTATCTGTTAATTCAATTCTCTCACCGAAAGCACTGCTGTGTTTTGTAAAAACGAGTTATGTTGAAGATAAATTGACAGGGTATTTCTTGACATCTGAAAAAGGTAGAGCTTAGCCAACGTTTAGCAGTCTAGGCCTACTTTGCAAGTTTTATCTTAAAATTCGTCGACAGCATAAAATCCGCGAGGCCGGAAAAACCGAACCTCATGAACAGTGATGAGTATGGTGAGTCCTATAGAATATGTCTGGCTACATCGGTGGTATAGGAGCTTAGTTGTAATTATGCGATGTTATTCTCATAGGCCTACTGTAGGTTGTGAGAAAGTGGACCCTACCTTCTTGTCAGGGGGGTGCTAACTGCAAGGCTTTAGGAGTCAGGCAGGATTCAGCTGGAAGTATTTATTTACAGGTATAGAGGGTGAGCTGAACCCATGGTTATTGACAAGTTGACGAACAACACTGACAAACAGAAACATTACAGACAAGTGGTTAGAGCGTTAGACTAGTAACCGAAAGGCTGCAAGATCGAATCCCCGAGCTGACAAGGTAAACATATGTCGTTCTGTCCCTGAACAAGGCAGTTTAACCCACTATTCCTAGGCCGTCATTGTAAATAAGAAGTTGTTCTTAACTGACTTGCCTAGTTAAATAAAGGTAAAAAAATAAATACACTAAAGGGCCCAACATACTGAAGTTTCTGGCTTCTAAGGCAGAGCGCCTATAACTGACAACGCATCAATAATTACTCACACAGCAGAGTTACAGATAACCATAGAACAAAATGTCACCCCAGTCTAAAATGAAATGTACAACATGACCTGTTCCCAGCAAACACGTTGCATAACCACGACCAACCCCAAGGTAATGAATTTGTAATTATTGACTAGACTATTACCTTCTCACAACGTTGTGGCTACATAATCTGAAGGTAATACCATTTGGTCATTTTCCTACCTCCTTAACATGTCACGGCAACATGATTTCATTACTTTACATATTGGTCTTGATTAGACCCACACAAAAAATGTCACAGTATCTGCAGAGTGAAACATTCTGTGATCACAGCCTATATGAGCTGTGGAGGATGCATCCTCAAATGTCTTTTGAATGAACTACACATTTATAGATGTTTGAGTCCATTTATTGTTCAGATTGGATTTGAAATCTCCATGTAGTTTTTTTAAAAAGCAGACTACACTCAATCATATGACCCACTGAAGAGATGAGTTTTCAGTAAAGACTTAAAGGTTGAGCCCGAGTTTGCGTCTCTCACATGGGTAGGCAGACCATTCCATAAAAATTGAGCTCTATAGGAGAAAGCCCTGCCTCCAGCTGTTTGCTTAGAAATTCTAGGGACAATTAGGAGGCCTGCGTCTTGTGACCGTAGCGTACATGTAGGTATGTACGGCAGGACCAAATCAGAGAGATAGGTAGGAGCAAGCCCATGTAATGCTTTGTAGGTTAGCAGTAAAACCTTGAAATCAGCCCTTGCCTTGACAGGAAGCCAGTGTAGGAAGGCTAGCACTGGAGTAATATGATTTTTTTTTTTGGTTCTAGTCAGGATTGTAGCAGCCGTATTTAGCACTAACTGAAGTTTATTTAGTGCTTTATCCGGGTAGCCGGAAAGTAGAGCATTGCAGTAGTCTAACCTAGAAGTGACAAAAGCATGGATTAATTTTTCTGCATCATTTTTGGACAGAAAGTTTCTGATTTTTGCAATGTTACGTAGATGGAAAAAAACTGTCCTTGAAATAGCATGGTCAAATAAAATAAATATATATATACATTTGATGTATTTAATATAAAATAATGATATACACTATATCATAAGTATGTGAACACCCCTTCAAATTAGTGGATTTGGCCATTTCAGCCACACCTGTTGCTGACAGGTGTATAAAATCGAGCACACGGCCATGTAATCTCCATAGACAAACACTGGCATTCGAATGGCCTTACTGAAGAGCTCAGTGACTTTCAACCTGACACAGTCATAGGATGCCACCTTTCCAAGGAGTGTTCGTCAAATTTCTGCCCTGCTAGAGCTGCTCCGGTCAACTGTAAGTGCTGTTATTGTGAAGTGAAAACATCTAGGAGCAACAACATCTCAGTCGCAAAGTGGTAGGCCACACAAGCTCACAGAACAGGACCACAGAGTGCTGAAATGCGTAGCGCGTAAAAATCGTCTGTCCTCGGTTGCAACACTCACTACCGAGTTCCAAACTGCCTCCAAAAGCAACGTCAGCACAATAACTGTTTGTCAGGAGCTTCATGAAATGGGTTTCCATGGCTGAGCAGCTGCACACAAACCTAAGATTACCATGCGCAATGCCAAGCGTTGGCTGGAGTGGTGTAAAGCTCACCGCCATCGGACTCTGGATCAGTGGAAACACATTCTCTGGAGTGACGGACAAATCTGGATTTGGCGGATGCCAGGAGAACGCTACCTGCCCGAATGCATAGTGCCAACTGTAAAGTTTGGTGGAGGAGGAATAATGGTCTGGGGGTGTTTTTCATGGTTCAGGATAGGCCCCTTAGTTCCCGTGAAGGGAATTCTTAATGCTACAGCATACAATGACATTCTAGAAGATTCAGTGCATCCAACTTTGTGGCAACAGTTTAGGAAAGCTGCTTTCCTGTTTCAGCATGACAATGGCTCTGTGCACAAAGCGAGGTCCATACAGAAATGGTTTGTCGAGATCGGTGTGGAAGAACTTGACTGGCCTGCACAGAGCGCTGACTTCAACCCCACCGAACACCTTTGGGATGAATTGGAATACCGACTGCGAGCCAGGCCTAATCACCCAACATCAGAGCCCAACCTCAATAATGCTCTTGTGGCTGAATGGAAGCAAGTCCCCGCAGCAATGTTCCAACATCTAATGGAAAGCCTTCCCAGAAGAATGGAGGCTGTTATAGCAGCAAAGGGGGGACCAAATCCTTATTAATGCCCATGATTTTGAAATAAGATGTTTGACGTGCAGGTGTCCACATGTAGTGTATCACGTTTGCAAGGCATATGATCTAACAGGTTATAGAATAAACAACGCAATTATCACAACACATACTGTAGGTTTTAATAGGGCTTTTTTTCTCACTTGGCTTCCCCATTGATATTACCCACAAGCCGCTACTGGTCACTATACTCCTGTTTATTGCCAGTCCACTGGTGGAGAGTGAGACCAGAGAGTGTTCCCCTCCCATCCTTACTGTGTCCCTCTCTGACGTTTCACTTCTGCTGACCTGTCAGCGAACTGGGCATTGTTCTAGATGTTTCCTGAGTAAAAATGGTGCTGGCTTCCTATGAGATCACCACCTAGTGTCATTGCTCTAGGCCTCTGATATCTTGTGTGAAAGCCCTCCCATCAACCCCAAAGAGAATAGCTTTGTCTTTGCCATTACATTTCCAAGCACTGTCCAGGTAACTTTCTAGTCATCGGCATATAGCCAGTTATTAAAATCGGAATGTTTTGTTGTCCCTTTGTCAGGCGTTCAGCCACGCACATGTACAGTAGGCTACAGTGCACACAACATGCCATCTATAGCCTTTCATATTGATTATTAGGCTATTTGCTATTAAGGAGTTAGAGAAAAATGCAATCATGGGAACACACTGGTTGAATCAACATTGTTTCCACGTCATTTTAATTAAATTAGATTGAGCCAACATGGAATAGATGTTGAATGGATGTCTATGCCCAGTGGGTATTGTTTAATCATCAATGGAAATTGAAGTAGGGCCTAGAGCTCACTGATTTCACTGTGCCGGAGATTGACCTTTTACTTTGTTCTTCTCTTCCACCTAGTGGTCTGTGGAGTGAATAGTAGAACATTGAATGAACATAATCTGCAGTGAAGGTCCGGTCTCAATTTTGTCTCATGACTTATTTCAGCCCTGAGACTATCAGGAAGTACAAGGAACACATTTGTGTATCCAATTAATATCTCAATTTGATTCATGAACACTTTACAGTCTTAATTACATTACTGAATTCAAATTCCATCTATGGGCCACAAAGCATAGGCGTGCATTAGTTATTTTAATAGAGTAATCAAAGACACACTTCAGTTCTGGCAATGTAAGTGACGAGTCAAGAATTGTCATAGCGGATAGAGCTGAATCCGTTTACGAGATAGTAGTAGGTTGATGACGTTGGAATTAGATTAAGGACTTTGAATCTTGGAAGAGTTTTTGTATGATTTTCTATGCATCTGTTCTATTTTGGTGGGACTGAATTATGGGAGTAATGATAAAAATCAGAGCCTTTACATTTCTATTTTTATGCACCATTTTATCCACTGGAATTTCTTGAGTGAATCATATTCAGTTCTCAAAAGGGTTCTTTCCATTGCCAGTCTTTCACAAATGGAAGACAAATATATTTCTTGGCTAGCCATTGTATTTTAGAGGGGGGTTCTTTTGATTGGTAATATACAGGGCTAATTAGCTTTAGAAAGTGATATACTTTTTCTCCTGGACTCCTGCTTCTCCTAAATGTCAGCTCAGATTTCCCAGGTGCCTTGCTGTCTGCCAGAGGTAACACAATAATGGCTGTGCTTGGAAATGTATTTTTTCAACCTCCTTTTTGGTGATTTTTAATAGATTACAATTATAGATATCAGTGTGCTCTGGGAATAGGAATCCTTGATCCTGAATAGGCTTTTATACGATTTTATACAGTGTTGTAAAAATCAACTGTAGTTCAACTCAATTATACATGCAGACTCACATATGGTTCTAGCTGAGCACAGTTGCCTTGCTTAACCTCTATTCAAAAAGGCCCAATCTTAAGGTTATACAATTATTTTCTTAAGCATAGGTAGCCTAGTGGTTAGAGCTTTGGGCCAGTAACCGAAAGATTGCTAGATCGAATCGCCGAGCTGACAAGTTAAAAATCTGTCGTTCTGCCCCTGAACAAGTCAGTTAACCTAGACTGTCATTGTAAATAAGAATTTGTTAATAACTGACTTGCCTAGTTACATAAAATTAAAGCATTTCCTTTACATTATGAATATCAATCAACCCTGTCGCACTGGTTCAGTTCAACAGCATCTTTGAGAACTGCTGGGTACTTGTGCCAATCACATATTTTACTTATTAATACAGTCCAAACGGAATGATTTCCAGAAGTAAGAGCATTTTGAATAACCAATAGTATAACTAATGTCCAGCAATAGGCTGCATACCCATGTATTTATGATGTTGGAGATAACTCAGCCCTGCAAAATGAGAATTTTTAGGGGGGATTGTTTAACTCCATTAGTTTTATGGTTAAAAAAAGATGTATAGCAGTATTGTATTTGAATCTCTCAACAACTGGCATGCAAACTGGTAGAGTTATAGCTTATTCCTCTGTCTGTATTGCTATGTGTGCTCAGTTTGTGCCCCCTTTTATTTTGGAGAAATATTGAACCGTAGCAAGCCGTATATCAGGATACCAGGCCAGGAATCCAACTGTTTGACAATACTTTTATAATGGCTGTGTTAATGTTCTTATTACCACAGAGGATGGTTTAGTTGAGTTGAGAAAGCTTGCAGTCAAAACACTTGATGTTTGACTCTTTCTGTTTTATAAACATGCTTGTCTAGGATGGTAAATAATGTATCTCTGTATGATAGCTCATTTGGCGGGAGCCATTCCGGTTCTGGGAGAGTCTAGTCTGTTCCTCAGGGCCAACGTTTAGCCTGCTACTGAGGTAATGAATGGTCTCTTCACAAACACGGAGAGACACAATATTGTCTCAGGGCTCTCCTGCTACGGAACTCGGAAATCACCAGGATGGCAGGCCGCTGTTGGGCACTCAGGGGTATTTATGGATTTTGGATCGTTACAGCTGTGTAAGATAATGTTTGATTTTCATCCATCAATCTTTCTGCAAACAGCTCCTCATTCAACGAGCAGAAAATAATGTCGGTGTGAAATACGGGTCCTTTTAACCAAAATAATACAAAAAAGAGAAGCCTTTTCCTGACTTGAGCATACATTTACAGGCTGCAAAAATACACAGAAGAGAGTTAAAAATAAAATGTATTTTTGTGAACTGGGTCAGACACGTGGCTAATGCCTGTGACTGGACGTTGACATCTTTCCATTCACTTTCTACCCGCTGTTACGGTCCCTAAATTCTCTGGTCTTTAGAATGCAGGCTTGTGTCTATGATGATGTTGAGAAAACAGACTATGATACAGGCTATTTTTCAACTTTTCAGAGGAGTAACAATAACTGCAAAATTTGCTGTTTTGCAGGCTGCTGCCAAAAAGAGAGAGGTACACACAGACCGTAATTAACATCCATTGCTGGTCTTATGGTATGGTTACAATGAATGCATTTCTAAGTTTAAATGACTAAGCTTTGCTGCTTGTCTGCGTAAGTACAGATTCAATCACATAAGAGTAATGCACAGTGTAAGCTGCATTACACAAAATTGCTAAGGCTTTGGCGCTAGCTTAAAGTCAGGTATTTGTTTTCTTTGGTGTTTCTTTGCATTCATTAAAAATAATAGTGTTTTCTGTTGAGCTGCCGTGGACTGGGACTGGCACCTCCTATATACGTAACCTAGTCTCTGGGCCAACACAGGCCTTGCATTCCAAGGAGGGGCTACTCCTGTTTACCTCTCCCGACCGTCTGACCGCAGACTCAGGGCCCTCTCCTTTCCTTCTGTGGTTTCTGGCAGCCAACTCCAGATTCCTGCATGTCTATCACTGTAATCAGGAGTCCAGACCTGCAGTCAGCCAAGCAGCTTGAAACAAAGCAGCATAAAGTAGGTGAAGCATTTCATTTGGATATGGAGAAGCAGCATCTGCATTCTCTCTCAGATTGGTGACCCTCCTCTGAATCTAGATGATGACCATTCTTCCCCAAAGAGCCAAAAGGGGGCATGCAAGCTCTCCTCAGCTCTGGTAGCCTAACTACAGAGGCTCTATTGGCTCCTCTCTTCATTAAGGAGTTGTTGAGGACTACCACCACTACTATCGTGAAAATGTCCAGTTATTTTCTCCATTGCTCTTTTCAAAAAAATTGAACCTGCAAAATATAAATTTGGCAAATGTCTGATTGCAAACATTTCGAGTGATTACTGACCCTCTTCTGTTTTATCACTCTGGATCTTCTTATAAATTCCATTTAATGAAACTCCTTTGGGACCTGATACCTCCTATTATGTCATTACCCCTCCGGCAGAAGAAGAGATGACTGTTTTTGCTTAACTACAGCTGCCTGCAGACCACATAGAGCAGAATAGTACTAGAGCACCGAGGAAGTAGTACTAGAGCACTGAGGAAGTAGTACTAGAGCACTGAGGAAGTAGTACTAGAGCACTGAGGAAGTAGATGACATGAATAAGTGACAGAATGTGCAAACCATCCAGAAAATAAGGATTTCTGCTAAAAATGCATGTAATGCAAAGACCTGTTAACTTAGGATTGATAAATGGAATGATTTGTACAAGTCAAGTGCTTTGCTTGGAGTGCAGTTTTGGCATTGGTGATTGTTCAGTTTAAACAATAGTAAATACCTTATGTGGGAAGAAAAAGATGAGGCCTGATAAACACTAATGTGACTGTTTTTAAAATGAATTCCTACATTTCTTTGCTTGATTTCCATTTAGAAAAACATAACTATTTTTAGAAGTAAATTGGTAAAGAAATTTGAGTTAAACCTGCAAGATAATGATTTATCACTGTAATCAATAGAATGCAGATTTACCACATTGAATAAATACTGTGGTTAGAATTGGTCTTTGATGGAGAAATTCTGCAACATGTCGAAACAGCAAATTCTTCATACGACAACCCAATGTACAGTGTTTCTTTCTCTGTGGCATACACTTTCAATAGATGGAGTTTTAAATGGACTTAATGATTTTGGCATGTTGGTATGAGTCGTGAGTAGTGGTTTACTTAAATGGACCCCATTGGTTTCTGAGGATTGTACTTGACTGTAGTGGCTGACATGATAAAGGAGTCCTATGCATATGTAATAACGCCTTTGAGTAACCATCAGTAAACCCATCTGTGAACTTGAGTGTTATTCTATAAACTTCTTAACAGCAAATTCCCAATCAAAACCAACCCTGTCTTGGTCAGAGATGGATGGGGACATTTAGGGACAAATAAACAAAATAAATACCACAAATGAAATGTTTCAGTCTATAGGCTGATTTACGCATTCCCAGAATCAAAGACCAGCAGGCCTCGTACCCTCTGGTTCCACAAACAGTGGTGGTAGCAGACAGACAACCATTCAGACAGTATTACTGTCCTGTTCTGTCTTTACAGCATACTAACTGTCCGTAGTCAAATATAGAATTCACCTGAGTTTGTAACTACAGATTACGTTCATATTGTTCAAACCGTATTTGTCTTTCCCCTAAAATGACCAAACCTATGAATGTTAAACCCGTGGCTCCCAGTTTTGATGTATTGTTTTGATTTCATTGTCTGAAATTATGAATGCAGTAAAGAGCCTCTCCCCCACCTGGGCTGACCTGGTGTGGCTACAGCAGCAGTAATAACCAGTAGTGACTCTCTCCTCTCTCTCTCTCTCCCTGATTAATGCACTTAGATATGATTGAACCCTGCTCTTTGTCTGTCTCCTCTCAGACTCATGCCTGAAAGACTATCTCATTACAGCCCCAGTTAACTGTAGTAATACACACTGTGGCAAGTGCACATCTTGCAGTGTCATTAAAGCCACTGTTCATTACTGCTTTGCCCTTGAATTCACACATACCAGGGAACTGGAAGTGTTTAAGGGCTGCAGCCATAGCAACGGGAATTCTGTCTCTTTCACTTTTGCACATGAGCAATTTGTTTGAAAATTGTTAGTTTCTGCTATAGACAAATCAAACCTCCTGAATATCATGCTTTCTTTCTTTCTTTCTTTTTAAAATTTATTTGCATCCAACTTAATCCTCCCACTAAGACCATAAGCTTGTTTTTCTAATCAGAGATAGGTGCAGATTCTCAGGGTTTCAAGCCTGGCATCTATCTACACTGTCGCCATAACATTGTGTTTGTAATTAGTTTAATTCTACAGTTATTAAGCACTCTCACAAATACTGGAAGGAATTTAAGCCCAGAGTGGACTCTCACAGAGCTTGCCATTAAAGCTGTCTGAATAGGTCTGGTGCCATGGTTCTTACGTGGGATGATTCCACATGTTGCTGTTTGTTTTAGCTCCACATTGCTATGCACCAGTGTCAAAATGAGGATATATACTCACTCACAGATTTAACTGTACAAATATTTTGATAGCAATATGCTAGTCCCTTCAAATACCTCTCTGAATGTGAGACTGAACCAATTTATCTAGAAGTCTCATTTGTTGAAGGGTAAACAAATGTATCAATTTGTGTCCTACACAAATAGACAATGCTTCTCAGAGGTAACCTGAGGTAAGTTGTTATACTGTATATGCCGACTACTAGATTTTGAAAGCAGTCCATTACATTTTGGGGGGCATATTATGTCAAGTATATCAGTCTTGTGAGTTACTGACCTTCGTCTGACTCTTGTGGATAGTTTAATAATCTGCAACACAGATTAGACGGCATATTATTCAATGTCGTCGACATTCAGAGGAATCGGAAAATGGACCTTTTACTGTCACAATTACAAAAGCCTTTGAATGTATCTGTCTATCAGAATGAACAAAGCTAGTCAGACAGACGTCTCGCTGTGGGTGCTGGAAAGAAAACGAGCCACAATCAGATGATATTAAACATTCTCAGTCCTTCACATTGAGCAAATGCTTGGTACATATGGTTTGAGCTAGTTATATAATGTCCATGACAGATCTATGCAACATAAAGCCCTCTATTTAGAAATTCCAACAATATTTAGTTCAAATGATGTATATTTGAACATGTGGTTTCACAATTGTTTTTAAATACAGTAATTCAACACGAAAAACGACCTTGGCTGTTCCCTTGCGCTATGTTCCAGGACAATTCCTTTATTGTTCTGTTTGACTGTGTGCAGTAGAGTGTATTCTATAAAAGAGGTTGCTTATTCGGGTGTAATCAGAGTGCCGTGGCGAGACTCTAAACCATCTGAAAGTTGACTGTCCAGTATCAAGTCAAGTCTCACTTGGCTGAACTGATAACTGGCTGCTGACTGGCTGCCACTCGTCGCGCTGTTCAGTTGACCAATAATCTGAGCAGAAGGGCTGTGATAATGTACTACTACACCGGAAGATTTACCCATTTAAAACAATAGTGAAAGAAAAGGATTCATAAGAATGTATCTGTCAGAAAGATGTTAACTCACTGCTTTGGACAGAATCTCTTTAGGGATTATTTGTTACATAAACCTTTGATGTGAAGTTCTGTTGAGATTGATGTTCTGCTGGACAGTTTTTTCAACATGTCGGTTAATTAATGTTGAAAAGGTTGGCAGCTGGACAAATTGGCAAAGGGCTGTTTTGTATGATGTGGCAGTTAGTATGATGACTTATGATGAATCTATTTCCTTAGGAAAACACAGTGTGATGCTGCCCCTGTGGAATGTGGTGCAGTGCAGCTGATTACTGCTGGACTTGGTGCAACCACACTTACATCAACAGTGATACACATTGAGATATCTAATGTCACCATTAGGGAACAGAAAACCTAGAGACCTGACCAACCAGAGGACAGCCTCTCATAAACATGGAATGTGTCTCAATAGTGTTGCACCTAAATATCAATATGTTCTAATGTCTATAATTAAAATCTAAATCTAATGGAAATCTCGTAATCTCAGCCTACACAGCCGTTTAGTCTCTACTTGTCCCCTCTGAGCTGGATTTAAAATGACCTGGGGACCAGCTTTGCCTGTGATGCTTTGGTCTTTGTAGGGTTCTGAGAGACAAGGATGGACAACACTTTGTTTTGTCTGACCTCTCTGTGTTTGTTCTCTTTCCAAGGTCTTGGGAGACGCCAAGCCGTGTCTGAGTGACCAGCCGCACATCACTCATTGTCATCTCCTTGGAGCCCCCAGCACCCCAGCACCCCAGGCACTAGAGGTCGACCGATTAATTGGAATGGCCGATTAATTAGGGCCGATTTCCAGTTTTCATAACAATCAGAAATCGGTATTTTGGACACCGATTTGGCCGATTTTTTTTTTTTTTTATATATACATATTTTTTACACCTTTATTTAATATTTATTTAACTAGGGCAAGTCAGTTAAGAACACATTCTTGTTTTTAATGACGGCCTAGGAACGGTGGGTTGTTCAGGGGCAGAACGACAGATTTTTACCTTAACAGCTCGGGGATTCAATCTTGCGACCTTACAGTTAACTAGTCCAACGCTCTAACCACCTGCCTCACGTGGAGCCTGCCTGTTACGCGACTGCAGTAAGCCAAGGTAAGTTGCTAGCTAGCATTAAACTTATCTTATAAAAAACAATCAATCAATCAATCATAATCACTAGTTAACTTAACTACACATGGTTGATGAAATTACTAGTTTATCTAGCGTGTCCTGCGTTGCATTTAATCGATGCGGTGCGTATTCGTGAAAAAGGACTGTCGTTGTTCCAATGTGTACCTAACCATAAACATCGATGCCTTTCTGAAAATCAATACACAGAAGCATATATTTTTAAACCTGCATATTTACAGTGCCTTGCGAAAGTATTCGGCCCCCTTGAACTTTGCGACCTTTTGCCACATTTCAGGCTTCAAACATAAAGATATAAAACTGTATTTTTTTGTGAAGAATCAACAACAAGTGGGACACAATCATGAAGTGGAATGACATTTATTGGATATTTCAAACTTTTTTAACAAATCAAAAACTGAAAAATTGGGCGTGCAAAATTATTCAGCCCCTTTACTTTCAGTGCAGCAAACTCTCTCCAGAAGTTCAGTGAGGATCTCTGAATGATCCAATGTTGACCTAAATGACTAATGATGATAAATACAATCCACCTGTGTGTAATCAAGTCTCCGTATAAATGCACCTGCACTGTGATAGTCTCAGAGGTCCGTTAAAAGCGCAGAGAGCATCATGAAGAACAAGGAACACACCAGGCAGGTCCGAGATACTGTTGTGAAGAAGTTTAAAGCCGGATTTGGATACAAAAAGATTTCCCAAGCTTTAAACATCCCAAGGAGCACTGTGCAAGCGATAATATTGAAATGGAAGGAGTATCAGACCACTGCAAATCTACCAAGACCTGGCCGTCCCTCTAAACTTTCAGCTCATACAAGGAGAAGACTGATCAGAGATGCAGCCAAGAGGCCCATGATCACTCTGGATGAACTGCAGAGATCTACAGCTGAGGTGGGAGACTCTGTCCATAGGACAACAATCAGTCGTATATTGCACAAATCTGGCCTTTATGGAAGAGTGGCAAGAAGAAAGCAATTTCTTAAAGATATCCATAAAAAGTGTCATTTAAAGTTTGCCACAAGCCACCTGGGAGACACACCAAACATGTGGAAGAAGGTGCTCTGGTCAGATGAAACCAAAATTGAACTTTTTGGCAACAATGCAAAACGTTATGTTTGGCGTAAAAGAAACACAGCTCATCACCCTGAACACACCATCACCACTTTCAAACATGGTGGTGGCAGCATCAAATCTACAATGGAATGGTTCAAAAATAAACATATCCAGGTGTTAGAATGGCCAAGTCAAAGTCCAGACCTGAATCCAATCGAGAATCTGTGGAAAGAACTGAAAACTGCTGTTCACAAATGCTCTCCATCCAACCTCACTGAGCTCGAGCTGTTTTGCAAGGAGGAATGGGAAAAAATTTCAGTCTCTCGATGTGCAAAACTGATAGAGACATACCCCAAGCGACTTACAGCTGTAATCGCAGCAAAAGGTGGCGCTACAAAGTATTAACTTAAGGGGGCTGAATAATTTTGCACGCTCAATTTTTCAGTTTTTGATTTGTTAAAAAAGTTTGAAATATCCAATAAATGTCGTTCCACTTCATGATTGTGTCCCACTTGTTGTTGATTCTTCACAAAAAAATACAGTTTTATATCTTTATGTTTGAAGCCTGAAACGTGGCAAAAGGTCACAAAGTTCAAGGGGGCCGAATACTTTCGCAAGGCACTGTAGCTAAAAGAAATCCAGGTTAGCAGGCAATATTAACCAGGTGAAATTGTGTCACTTCTCTTGCGTTCATTGCACGCAGAGTCAGGGCATATGCAACAGTTTGGGCCGCCTAATTTGCCAGAATTTTACGTAATTATGACATAACATTGAAGGTTGTGCAATGTAACAGGAATATTTAGACTTATGGATGCCACTCGTTAGATAAAATACAGAACGGTTCCATATTTCACTGAAAGAATAAACTTGTTTTCGAGATCACCTGATTCGACCATAATAATGACCTACGGCTCGTATTTCTGTGTGTTATTATGTTAGAATTAAGTCTATGATTTGATAGAGCAGTCTGACTGAGCGGTGGTAGGCACCAGCAGGCTCGTAAGCATTCATCCAAACAGCTCTTTCGTGCGTTTTGCCAGCAGCTCTTCGCAATGCGTCAAGCATTGAGCTGTTTATGACTTCAAGCCTATCAACTCCCGAGATTAGGCTGGTGTAACCGATGTGAAATGGCTAGCTAGTTAGCGGGGTGCGCGCTAATAGCGTTTCAAAAGTCACTCTCTCTGAGACTTGGAGTGGTTGTTCCCCTTGCTCTGCATGGGTAACGCTGCTTCAAGGGTGGCTGTTGTCGATGTGTTCCTGTTTCGAGCCCAGGTATGGGCGAGGAGAGGGACAGAAGCTATACTGTTACACTGGCAATACTAAAGTGCCTATAAGAACATCCAATAATCAAAGGTATATGAAATACAAATGGTATAGAGAGAAATAGTCCTATAATTCCTATAATAACTACAACCTAAAACTTCTTAAGTGGAAATATTGAAGACTCATGTTAAAAGGAACCACCAGCTTTCATATGTTCTCATGTTCTGAGCAAGAAACTTCTTCTTACATGGCACATATTGTACTTTTACTTTCTTCTCCAACACTTTGTTTTTGCATTATTTAAACCAAATTGAACATGTTTCATAATTTATTTGAGGCTAAATTGATTTTATTGATGTATAATATTAAGTTAAAATAAGTGTTCATTCAGTATTGTTGTAATTGTCATTATTACAAATACATTTTTTTTTTAAATCGGCCGATTAATCGGTATCGGGTTTTTTTGGTCCTCCAATAATCGGTATCAGCGTTAAAAAATCATAATCGGTAGACCTCTACCAGGCACCCCCTCTCAGTGCCAATGCCAGACTGGAACCCAACTGTCAGCTCTTGAGGTGGAGAGGATCCCAAGTCCTAACAGGGCTCAAGAAACAAAGGTATATATCCAGCTCTGTTAAAAAAAATATAACATAAGTTATGTAAGTCAATGTGGTAATGGGTTTCTGCCCGATCAGATTAATAAAGACAATATTAACAACCCTACCACAGGGCCCTCCACCCAGCTCCATTCAGCCATCACACTCGCTCATCTGTCCTCACCAGCCAAATCTGTTTGTTGATGCAGAAATTCTATATAGAGTTTCTATTTCAGTTTGATAAAACATTGATATGAACGAATGAGGTAGGTGTATGAAATGCCCAGCCACTGTCTGTCAACGGGTGGCGTACCTCGTCAGACTCAGTCAACCCACCCAGACCTGACCCCCTCTACAAAGCCCTGTCCCCTGCTATTAAAATAATTTACAGAAATAACACAAGACGTGCTCTTGAGGGATTGGGTTGTTTTTCAGTCCTCTCCTGGTGAGGAAGCCTCTCAGCTGAGTCTCTGGACTTGCTGCACAGGTAATCCGAGTGACTCCTAATTAAATGTTACAGCGTGGCGAGTCAGAGTTTCAGTCACACTGCGGAGCTGGGCTGGTGTCAGACTGGTATTTAAACATGGTCTGTCAGAGCCCAGGGTATCTCTCTCTCAGCCTCTATTTTCTTACTTTCTATACTCAAACTAATATTGCCCCCAAACAGAGCTGATTTTCTAGGTTGTCTTGATCACACCCCAGAGTATGACTTGAAAAGACATTGGCAAAAATGATTAAGCTGATGGCAGAATAAATGTATTGACATCATTGACATTCAATACTTCTAGACAGAACATACTTTGATAGACCTACCGTCAGGTTTGTGCAATAGAACCCCTGACAGAGGTTACATAATTCAGCCCTTTAAAATATAGCTAGCTAAGGATGTACAGGATTATGCAAGATATGAGATTCAGACAGACAGTTATACAAACATTTATAGACTGTTAAAGATAATTTTGTTGTTTTAGAGAGGGTCTCAAATTGAGTTAAAATGTTATGTCTCCTTAAAACAACATATCATGCAATCATATATTTTCCTGCAAGAGGAAGAAAAAAATATTTATTTCTATGACTACAGATTTGCTTGCAGACAGAAAGCTCTTTCTCCTTAGCCTTCATATGGGCGTTTTACCGTGGGTTTTGTTTTTCTTTAATAACGCAACAGCTTGAATCACGGAGTCGGCAGGGATCGACCATCCTGGTTCCTGAGACAAGTTAAAGATCTTAAGCTGGGTGTCTCTGCTCTACACCCAATGGGCTTAAACATATATCACACTGGCAGTGGGCTGTTTGCTTTCAACCCCCTCTTCCCCTCCCTGAGCCGACCACTGATCCCCTCTCTGTCTGTATCTCATAGAGGATTCCCTCTATTCAGGGGTACAAGTGAGGCTTCACAGTCAAACAGCCATGCTGACAGAGAATTTATTTGATCCCCAAAGCTTACTATCTGACCGAGCTTCTGGATTTACTCCACCTGGTGAAAGATGTATACTTAACTAACACATTTTAAGTCACGTGTAAATGTGTCAATTTAGACTGTCCTCCAAACACCATGAGGGGATGAGGTGAAAGATCATATGTGGCGGTCCTGTAAAACATGTCTGGTGAACTGTCCTGCTGATCTCTGTGTCTCTTTTGATCACTGGACCTTGATGACAATCTGTCCTTACATCTTGAATCACCATGTCGCAAAACAGCAGGTCATCTATAAGTCTAGGTTTGCCTTTACCAAAATAACACTGTGCTAGTTTTGTGAACTAGTCTTTCTGCATTGTATTAAAATATGAGCTGGTCAATGTTAAATGTTTATATAATTTGGTAATGTATATAGTTCTGAAACATCACCTCTTACAGAAAGCATATTACATTAAATACAAACATGATATTTGTGGCGGAAGGGTGGAAATTTCTCCTTGGGGAGTAGTCCAATCAGACTGACTCCAGCCATTTCAAAAGGTCTACTCGTTTTTCAGACAAGAAATCCAACCTTAAAATTGCTTTAGAGCCTGACCCACAAGTCTAATTCACAGTACATTAATCTGAAATCAATGAACATTTTCCTGTTGGAATTGTTCTCACTAATTCACCGCCATTGTAGAGGATTCAATTATGGTCATGATACACCCACCCATCTTAAATGTGTTACATCACATTGGACTCGTTAAAGTTATGGTCATACATACACTGGTTTAAGTTTATTATTGTCATTGAAAATAGACTTCACCATGAAACAGAAGGTGATAAAAAATAGAAATTAGATTCAATTCATATTACGGACTTTAAAATGATTGTATGATTCATGTAACTATTGGTTCAGTTCTGTCTGGAGACATAGGTGCTGTCTCTGCCTGTGGTTCAGCAGGGGAGAGTGGAGTGCTTTTGAGGGCTTCTTCCTTTATACCGTGGCAAATAGCCCCGTACAATCTGCTCTCCCTGGTGTGCACAGCGACATCTCCATCCATGATAAACTCCCAAACCATGTCCAGTCTGTCTCAGCTCTCTACTACTTAGTCTATTCAACACCACGGGGCAGTTTATAAGAGGGGGGCGGGGATAGGGGTGTGCCCTGACGTTTGCATACTGTATAGCACTCTTGGCAGTAGCAACAAAACAGCCATTCCTCTGGCGACCACTGCCAGTCATTAAGCATAATGTGTCTGGTATCCCTGCGCTGAAAATGCACAAAGGGGGAAAGTAAGACCGCATGAGACATTCTTCTAAGCTGTGATGTGGAGAGATGGGGGCCCCATGCGGGGTGCAGGGAGCAGACAGCGACAGGGAGGCTTACTGTGATCTCCCCCAGGACGGCTGGGGGACAGCAACCCGAGAGGGACTCCCCTGATCGTTAAAACAACAGCCCCTGCAGCCAACCAGGCTCCATCTCCCCAGTGGATTTACACTAGTTTCTCAACCCCCACCCCGTCCCTCCCTCTCTTCTCCCCTTCTGCTTCCCCCACCAGTCCCCTTTGTGTCAGTCTTTCAGGAGCAACCTCCCCCTCCTCTCTGGGCTCTCCTGCTGTTCCCGTAAACAACTACTGTGACAGAGCGGTGAGCTGAGCTGACAGATCCACACTCCAGCAGCCAGCCAGCCCTCAGGAAGGACTCTGGCATTATAGGTTTTGATTAAACCGCAGTAGGGACTTGTCATAAACTGCCCTGTCTGGTGTCATTTTTTATGATGATGGGCTGAGTGAGAGAGGTCCTGCCTCCATAGAACTCACCCTATGAAATCTGCCCTCTCTGTCTGTTTGTTACCGCTTTACATGACCACTATAGATCAACACCAATTCAAAGGCAAACGGTATGAGAAAGAGGTGTGAAGAGCCAATAGTACCAATAAAGCCATTTAGGAGTGATTATAGATTTCCTACAGTACAAACCAGAGGTGTAAGGCTTTCTCAGTTGGATTTCAAAGGCAATGAAGTGGAACTCTTAGCTTTTATTGTTAAAGGGTGCTTGTTTAAATCTCAGCCTCAGCTCTTTAGCCCCTTTCTGCAGTAACTTGCTACCCCCCGGTGTCTGTTACTACAGATTTGTGTCTGGTCCTCCTCATGCCTCACCATGCTTAGGATCATCTACCTCTCAAATCATTCCATTTTAATATCAATCACGGTGTTCAATGTTTTGAAATTGAAGATTGAGTTGGGGTTAAGGCTGTTGCTCTCTTTGCCTGTGTGACGTGTTGAAACCACGTGGAGGCCTTAGGAGCGTCTGCCTGCCGTTGCGGATCACAGGGAGCATGACGCTAGGCTAGCGCTGGAGCCGTGGAGGTGAGGTGAGCTGGGACGCGCCTGGGTGGCAGGGCAGCGCGCGGGGCCTCCCTGGCTGGCGCCTGTAATTTTACCTTCCCATTCATCAGCCAGAGATATTAATAATAACAGCACATCTGGATTCACTTTACTGTCTCACTTTAACTCCTTCTGTAACAGTCGCTGCTACCACTGCTGCCCAAGCCCCCAGTACACTCCCCCTCCTCTGCTGTCTGTCTCCCTCTCACTGCCTTCCTCTCCTTTTTCACTTCTCTGTTCTTGAGTCTGGCCTCGTCAAGAGAGGGGCTCCTATCTCAACCTCACTACTGGTAAACCAGCCAAGGACCGCCTTAGAAGACTCTTGCTATCAAAACAAACGTCATTCCATTGATACATTTTACAGTCCTAACAAAACAGTGGTAAAGTCCTTGTTCGAGATCATTATAATAATTGTATTTCAGTACTAATGTTAATGCTTCATATGGTGACAAGAATATTGACCTCTTTCATTTTTACATGAGACGAGGTGTTTAGAAATATAAAGTACAGACATTGAACTGGCTTTAATTCCACTGCCAACTTTCAATTAGCACCAACCCTCTGTACACAACTGGACATGCCACCCCTGGGCGGAGGCTGTGTAAATCACTGAGCTGGCCATCCATAGGTGGAGGCAGGGGCCTGCTGCTGGCGGGCCAGGCTGGCTCAACGCCCGCTGTCCAACCCTCCTGGCTGCGGCAGGTGAAAGAGGTCTGCTGTGTGCAGAGCTGACAGCCCCTCTCAATGCATAGAAACACTTGCTTCATTACCAAACGCCCCCAGTGAAAAAGGGAGAGGTAGAGAAAGAGAGTTGCTGTACTAAACATGACTTTGAGAAGAGGAGAGAAAAAACTGTGTGCATCACTCATCTGCTCATGAGTCAACGAACACTGATGATGTCACAGGGAGCCGTGCAAGCCTCACACAAACTATACTGTATTACCGATTTTCGTTTAAACTACCTTATTTATTTGCACAAAGAAAATCAAGAGCTGATTATTTTTTCCAAGTTGTGGACTGAAAAGTACCTCCCACAGAGAGAGAACAACCTTATTTCACAAACAAAACACTTAAAATACTTATTTAGTACAGAAATAGACATTGGACAATTACAGCTCATATTTTTTTACTACCTAGTGCCTCTCATGATATATTCAAAATGGAAATATCAAATCAAATCAATTTTATTTATATAGCCCTTCGTACATCAGCTGATATCTCAAAGTGCTGTACAGAAACCCAGCCTAAAACCCCAAACAGCAAGCAATGCAGGTGTAGAAGCACGGTGGCTAGGAAAAACTCCCTAGAAAGGCCAAAACCTAGGAAGAAACCTATGTGGGGTGGCCAGTCCTCTTCTGGCTGTGCCGGGTGGAGATTATAACAGAACATGGTCAAGATGTTCAAATGTTCATAAATGACCAGCATGGTCGAATAATAATAAGGCAGAACAGTTGAAACTGGAGCAGCAGCACAGTCAGGTGGACTGGGGACACACATATGAAGCCTGGTATGGATCTTTTCAATTATACTCAGACATGTTTCAGCCTTGATGATCAATAGATTATCTGCTATAGCTATAAAGGACTTGTATCTATTTTTTATTTAACTAGGCAAGTCAGTTAAAAACAAATTCTTATTTACAATAATGGCTTAGGAATAGTGGCAGAACCACAGATTTTGACCTTGTCAGCTCAGGGGTTTGATCTAGCAACCTTTCGGTTTCTGGCCCAATGCTCTAACCACTAGGCTACCTGCCCCCCTGTAAGCTGTCAAGGAGTGAATACATCCATGAAATGAATCCTAGCACTGCTGAAAAAGCACCACTATAAAGCAAAGAGAGGGATTCATTAATGTAAGGTCATCTTGATTTATGATGTGTGAATTTGGAGCTGAGAGTCTGAGACCAAGGGGGTGGGTGGCAAACACAGCACCCTGTGTTATAGGTTGAGACACCGGGATCTCTCTCGACTGGCTCCCCATCCTGTCTCCAACTCCCCCAGCCTGTTAGTTCATAGAGGAGGCTCCGGCCCAGCCACTGCAGCTTTGTCCTGATGAACCGTGTAAATCCACCTTGATTACTACATGGAATCACCACGCTGGCTTTGGCGGTGCTGAAAAGCCGTCTTTGACGTGTGCTAAATATCTTGGTAGCCACAGTGGATGCCCACCGTCTCTCTGTGCTGTTGTTCACGCTCCATTTCTGTGACATGGTGGATTGATGAACTGCTGAATCATCAATCAAAAGCCAAAGTATTTATTTTTCATATACTAAAGGGGCTGCTATCTGAGAGCTGACCACTGCCTTCAGGCTGCATCACAGCCCAGTGCACTTGCTGTGTAACTGGCTTGTTAGAACCATCAGTCCTCCTCCGTCTCAGCTGAGGACACTGCTATCCTGGATGACATATGAGTTCATGCTCACCTCCTGAGCTCAATGGAACCTTAAGCACTCCACCATCCATGACGCTCTGATGTAATATGTTAGTTGTGAGGTACTGAGCTTGCTTTGGATT
This sequence comes from Oncorhynchus clarkii lewisi, assembly GCF_045791955.1. NCBI lineage: Eukaryota > Metazoa > Chordata > Actinopteri > Salmoniformes > Salmonidae > Oncorhynchus > Oncorhynchus clarkii. The sequence goes on along the minus strand of NC_092159.1, from coordinate 49,183,690 downwards.
ATAAGTAGGCCTACAATACTGTATTAACATTTTCCCAGGCCCGTGTCTTGGTCAAGGTTGCCAAATCTGAGCATTAGTTTGTTTATTTTATTGATCATTTCTGGAAATAATGACACAATTGCCTTTCATAATTTCTTAACGATTTCATTTTACAGGCCCAAACTAACTGTGTAAAAGTACTCGATTTGTTTTGAAACCCAAATAGACATTATGTTTAGTCATTTGTTTGAATAGCTAGCGAGGCCGGTTCGGAGATTGAAATAGCCCCGTGTTTATATTCTGGTTAATTACTCTGTTTGGATAAAATGCTATTGTCTATGAAAACTTTATGGGATGAAAAGAAATGAACACACACAACAGTGTGATGCCTCAACTCCACAACCTGTGGGAAAACAAGGCTACCTGTTAATTAAAGAGCCTGTTAAAGGGGAAGTTCACCCATCTGGCCTTATTTTCACTCTTTCTGTGCTTGTAGTTGATATTTTGTTTCTTTACAGTGAAAATTGGTTGTCACATTTTGCTGAGTCATCACTTGGCATTGATTATAATGCAAAATGCAAATATGTCTAAAGCATATTAGAAAACACTCTAAAAAACTCGAAACCAACTCATATTACATCAGAATCCCTTTCGGAATGATGTCTCTGCACTAAAAACATTCCATTGTGACATAAATCCATGTTTGAATGATGCTGTTTATAACAACAACAACTAAAATATGCAAATATGGATTTATAGGACAGTGGAAAAAAATAGCAAGAATTGAGTGTAGAGACATGATTCAGAATGTGATTGTGATGTAATAGGAGTTGGTGTGGAGTGTTTTAGAGCGTTTTCTAACATGCGTTAGACACATTTTCATGTAGACAATGGCAAGTGATGACTCGGGCAAAATATGTTTACCAATTATCTCTTTAATTAAACAAATTATATATATTTTTTAACGGTTCTGTGCCTTCAAAGAACAGTATTTTCCATGCATGGTAATGTATAACGAACGACTACATATCTGGATATTTATGATAATAGATTCACAGAAATAGGATTGACATCTGTATACTACATAAAACCTGTAGTTGTGAAGATCTGATCGAGACAAATGATTGGTGTTGTAAACTCTAACGGCTTTGCTCGAGCAGTAGAGTGGCCTTGTTTGACGTGAAAGAACACCATCTACGATAAGGCTTAACATTGTGAGGAAAGATCTCACCTTGCTCTAGTGAAACCTAGCAATTTGTTGAGATAAAGCTCATAGTAAGTGTGATTATTGTGATTGTGGGCTCTTGGATCGCAGGAGGAACATGGAAAAAGTGTTAAACAAACTACCAAATTGCACACCACCAGAGTGCCAGAGTAAACAAAATAGCACCCATTTCATGTCTGTGTTTACTCAGCAGCAATGTGGCCTCAATTAGCCTGGAGTGTGAAAATGGGATTGCGTGAAATAAACCGTGTGAAAGGTGCTGTGTAGGAAGCGCAACACGTGAAATGGACTGTTTTCTGAGACAATTTCATTTTATTGAAACCACACACTGTTTCCATCAGTTATGACAACTATCTGTGCCCCCCACCAGTGCCTCCAGAGTAGACTACACAATTCCCCCCCCCCACCGGTTGAGTGGGAGTGTCAAGAGATTGTATTGTCTAGTAGTGAGGTGCTCTGACTTAGACCACTTCTGTGTTGAGCATACTGATCATTCTTGCTGTGGGGCCCTATTCAAGCAAACACAGTAAACAGTCATCAGTAAAAAACATAACACTGATCTAGTACTATCAGAATGCACATTTTGATTCATGTCCTGCATGAATAATACATTTTACTCTGTGAAACAACAAGAAAATGCTTAAGCTTTCTCATTGTACAGAGAATAACAGTTTTTTCTTGTCTTATGCTTTCAGTTAATCTTTGTTTTTAACAGTCAACTGAGGTAAAAGTGTAACTAATAATGTAGTAACTGGAAAACCTGGAAAACCATGTCCATTATATTCATAACAAATCTCAATAACTTGATACAGTTGAAGTCAGACGTTTACATACACTTAGGTTGGAGTCATTAAAACGTGTTTTTCAACCACTCAACACATTTCTTGTTAACAAACTATAATTTTGGCATGTCGGTTAGGACATCTACTTTGTGCATGACACAAGTAATTTTTCCAACAATTGTTTACAGACAGACTATTTAACTTATAATTCATTGTATCACAATTCCAGTGGGTCAGATGTTTACATACACTAAGTTGACTGTGCCTTTAAACAGCTTGGAAAATTCCAGAAAATTATGTCATGGGTTTAGAAGCTTCTGATAGGCTAATTGACATAATTTGAGTCAATTGGAGGTGTACCTGTGGATGTACTTCAAGGCCTACCTTCAAACTCAGTGCCTCTTTGCTTGACATCATGGAAAAATCTAAAGTAATCAGCCAAGACCTCCACAAGTCTGGTTCATCCTTGGGAGCAATTTCCAAATGCCTGAAGGTACCATGCTCATCTGTACAAACAATAGTACGCAAGTATGAACACCTCGGGAACACGCAGCCGTCATACCGCTCAGGAAGGAGACGCGTTCTGTCTCCTAGAGATGAACGTACTTTGGTGCGAAAAGTGCAAATCAATCCCAGAACAACAGCAAAGGACCTTATGAAGATGCTGGAGGAAACAGGTACAAAAGTATCTATATCCACAGTAAAACGAGTCCTATATTGACATAACCTGAAAGGTCGCTCAGCAAGGAAGAGGCCACTGCTCCAAAACCACCATAAAAAAAACAGACTACAGTTTGCAACTGCACATGGGGACAAAGATCGTACCTTTTGGAGAAATGTCCTCTGGTCTGATGAAACAAAAATAGAACTGTTTGGCCATGATGACCATTGTTATGTTTGGAGGAAAAGGAGGAGGCTTGCAAGCCAAAGAACACCATCTCAACCGTGAAGCACGGGGGTGGCAGCATCATGTTGTGGGGGTGTTTTGCTACAGGAGGGACTGGTGCACTTCACAAAATAGATGGCATCATGAGGATGAAAAATTATGTGGATATATTGAAGCAACATCTCAAGACATCAGTCAGGAAGTTAAAGCTTGGTCACAAATGGGTATTCCAAATGGACAATGACCCCAATCATACTTCCAAAGTTGTGGCAAAATGGCTTAAGGACAACAAAGTCAAGGTATTGGAGTGGCCATCACAAAGCCCTGACCTCAATCCAATATAAAATTTGTGGGCAGAACTGAAAAAGCGTGTGCGAGCAAGGAGGCCTACAAACCTGATTCAGTTACACCAGTTCTGTCAGGAGGAATGGGCCAAGATTCACCCAACTTATTGTGGGAAACCTGTGGAAGGCTACCTGAAACGTTTGACCCAAGTTAAACAATTTAAAGGCAATGCTACCAAATGCTAATTGAGTGAATGTAAACTTCTGATCCACTAGGAATGTGATGAAAGAAATAAAAGCTAAAAATAAATCATTCTCTCTTCTATTATTCTGAAATTTCACATTCTTAAAATAAGGTGGTGATCCTAACTGACCTAAGACAGGGAATTTTTACTGGGATTAAATGTCAGGAATTGTGAAAAACTGAGTTTAAGTGTATTTGGCTAAGGTGTATGTAAACTTCCGACTTCAACTGTAGGAGAAAGTAATAATTTAATACAACCACAATAAAACCACAGTTGAAATGACACTGGAAAGTCTAGGTCCATTCTTAATCACTCTTGGTGTGTTTTTAATGGTTTAACTAAGCTGGCCTTCTCTTGTTACCTATGTTTAAGGGCTCCTGAGTGGTGCAGCAGTTTAAGGCACTGCATCTCAGTGTTAGAGGTGTCACTACAGACCCTGGTTCAATTCCAAGCTGGATCACAACTGGACGTGATTGGGAAAGAATTCAATCCTTTTTGTTTCAATATGAACCCTTTTCTTTTACAGGTTAATATGTTTGTGGCGCACAACTGGCCCAGCGTCGTTAGGGTTTGGCCAGGGTAGGCCGTCATTGTAAATAAGAATTTGTTCTTTACTGACTTGCCTAGTTAAATAAAAAATAAGGTGCCTGCCAAGAGAGTGGTCTGGTTTGCCTCACTAAATGAGAAACCAGCAGGAAAGGGTACAACAACCTATGCAGAACCTAAAGGTATTCATTTTGAATGCATATCCCTAAGCAAAAGTTGTTATGCCTTTGTACCTTTCAAGGACCAGACCCTGAAAATGATAATTGTGTTGGCTGTTTTACTAGCTGAGGAAATTGACTTTGGTGTAGCCTACTTGAATAAAAACTCTTCAATTAAGCAGGTGTCTGTCTAAAGTATTCTGTCTTTTCAAGGTGAATATTTAACTATCACAATTTTCCTGTGATAAAACAGTAGGAAGGGATTAGAAGAAACAAAAACAACTCACCATGAAATGAGGGCTGGAAATAAGTCCATAATGTAATGAGAACCATATTGAAATGTCACTTTGTTGGCTCTAATGCAGCTGTATTCTCCAATGAATTTCATTGCATAGATTAAAGTATTCCATAGATGTTACCACGTATCTAGACCATTGAATGTTATAATCATTGTAATATATTGCTTGTAGATGATTATGTATCTATTCATCAGTATTTACCTATTATCGCTGCAGCATTTCAGCATATTCAGATACATGGGGATTTGTCACAACAAGTTAAACCTTGTCAATGCCTTATTGTCAATGACCAAGAATGCCTGAATAGTTAGATCAATTGTTGTTTCAAAAATAAAAATAAGCGTGACCTTTTCCAGACTTTTCACCATAATTTGACCATAAACTAAATGAGTCGTGCGCAGAAGTGCATGTGTGAATTAGTTCATTCAAAATGAAACAGATATACATTTATCTAAGTGAATGCTTTATGGCTGATGTAGCAGCCAGTCAGTTCTTCCATTAAATTATTTTCAAGGAATGATTCTCCAAGCATTTGAGGGTAGACAGGTTTGCAAATGGTGATACTTTCCATGGCTGCTGCTTAGTGAGAGTTGTTGATTTGGGAGTTATTTTGGCCAAGGTTTATTGAGAGGTTCCCTGTGACATGGTTGCACACTGAAATATTGTCCCTGCCAACAAAGAGAACAGTCTTCATTAGAAAAATAAACAGTTGTTTGTTCAGTCATGTTCTTTATAAGATCTCTCCCTATGTTCTACTTGCTCACAACAATTCCAAATATTTGAAGCATTTTGTGTTGGTATTATTGAGTAGAGTGTATGTGTCATGAGTGTCATTTAAGGATGCTTATATAGAGTATTTAACATGTTTTTCCTCATGACAAATACTATCTCTATATCCTGTTGTTTTATAACCTAGCCAGTAGGCTAACCATTCAAATGAATAGTACCGTAGCTGTTGGCCTATTGATAGAAATAGTAGTGGCTATGGCCTCTCACATTCAGTTCTAATTGTTGTTCACCGCTTCTAGCTAATACCCCCCTCTGTTATCAATGGAAAATTAGCAGAAGTAGTCAGATATTCCGACAGAGGGCGATCAGAATCCAAATTGACGGACCCCTCCTCTCCCTAACCCATCCCCGCCTCTTGATTGAGGGAGGTGACGGTGGATCTCCTACAACAAACCCACATTCAGATGGATATATCAATTACATCACAACCCGTGGAGGATATATCAGAGGGAGCAGGTTACTCTCTCAGCGTCCTGCAAAAGAAAACGAAACACCATGCCGATCCTCAGAGGGGAGGACTTGCAACTGGAATCACGCGTCAAAGCGCACAAGAATGAGAACCGCTGATGCCACTGATGCTGTCACAAAGCCATTTCATACAATATATTGAATTCGTGCGTAAAAGGGAATCACTGCCTATATCTATATTTGTTTTTACGAAAGAGACTATTCATCTTTACCATCTTCAATCAAGTATCGTTTGCTATGGAGTAAGCAGTCTGACTTTTAAGGACACCAACACTCAAGAAGTGAAGTTTGGCTGGATGTAACTCAAGCCGGTGCGCACTCCGCAAGAACCGGGCACAACTGTACGCAGCAGAGTAGCCTAGGCCTACCTGTTTAGCTGTATCCTATAATACTGTCTTATTGTGCGTAACGGACATGGATCAATCACAGCATTTTGTAGCAATGTACTTGCTGATGTTGTCCCTCGGACTTATAATAGAAGAAGGGCTATGCCAGCATTATTACCTCCTCCGTCCTATCCCGAGTGACAGTTTGCCACTTGTGGAATTAAAAGAGGACCCAGATCCTGTCTTTGACCCAAAAGAGAGGGACCTCAATGAAACCGAACTGAAAAGTGTATTGGGGGACTTTGATAGTCGCTTGATGTCTATTACACCACCACAGGATAAATACACTGGCAACGATGAGCTTGACGATTTGGACATTCAACAGAAGCCCAGTGGAGTGATGCCGAATGAAATCAAAGCAATGGATTTTGACGTACAGTTTGGCAAGAAGCACAAACCCAGTAAAAAACTTAAACGGAGGCTGCAGCAGTGGCTGTGGTCATTCTCATTCTGTCCCGTCATTTATACATGGAACGACCTCGGCAGCAGATTTTGGCCACGTTATGTGAGAGTGGGAAACTGTCAAAGCAAAAGATCATGTTCGGTTCCAGAGGGGATGGTCTGCAAACCAGCAAACTCGACCCATTTTACGATATTGAGATGGCGATGTATACAGAAGAAAGGTGGCCTCAAATGTACTTGGATACCAGTTCAATACCCGATGATAACCGAATGCAAATGCGCCTGCTCGAACTGAAATGACTGTTTTCAAGTATAAATTATCATGACTTTGTAATTTTGTATGCACTACCGAGTGTAGGAATGTATTTTATGTATATGAGGTGCTATTCAATTATATAGGTTATTGTAAAAAGTCAGTATTACGTGTAACCAGAGTCTACCGTATTTGTGGAAAGTATTGGTTATATTTGTTGTATTTATATTGAAGATCAATGGCGCGTAGGTGCCGTTTTATAAACATGTTGTTTTCTATTATGGAAAACTAATCTATCGACCTCAGATTTCATGTGGATTGTGTTATCTTGCAGCTGATATACAGCTGAATATCGGTAGCCTATTTCAACGATTTATCATGTAAATTAAGAGAACTTCTATTTATTCTTTATATTCATATAATAAAATGTCACTGAAATAATGAAATCTCTATTTTGTCTTAAAATATATATATCCCCTATACCTGTCAACTCAACACACCGTGAACCCTTTGATGGAGTAATGACACCTGTCACAATTAGGGTTTATAGTGTGCGCACTCACTCACTCTGAACCATACTCTCAGGAGTCTCGCGTAGTTTGCGCAAGTAAGCAGTCTGGTTCAAGTGACTCTCAGTAAAGCAGCGTGCACCGGTCATACATGGGTAACCTATGGGCGGCTCTCAGTTGATTACTTACTTACACAGTTATACACTTTAATAGAGCTGGGGCCAAAACTGACTTGTTAATTATATTTGTTAAAACTTGGGGTTCCCAGGAGTGGATACGGGTTGAGGATTTCCTGAGTCATAATTGTTAAGCGTTTGTATTCATGCGTAAATGCGCACAATTCACGCACACTATTGGATAAATGGAGGGAGTTTGGTGATTTTTCTACAATCTTACTTTTTTGCTTCATAGCAACTGAAACTAAAATATTGATGAGAACAAGATGCTTGGTGATCTTGGACATTATATCAAAGTCTCAAATTGAGTTGATATTTTCCCACATTTGTTTTATCAACCAGTGACCAGTCCTATAATTACCCTGCCATAGTAAAACCAGCTGTCCTCCATCAAACAGTTATCAGCTTACGAACCCATTAGAAATGTAGGTGCTGATAAAGTAACACGGATTTATTGATCCATAGTTTCAGCAGCTGTTGACAGTTCCAACACCCACCTCCTCATTAGGAACACAGCAGGAGTGAGCTCTAGAATGGAGCTAGATTCCAGAGTAAGCAGAGGCCAATATTCCACCTGAAGTTGTACAAATATAAGTTATTTCTATGTCTATGTTTTTGTGGAATTTAAACAGGGTGGAAGGATTAATAATATTTGTCTACTTTAATTTTGTTCCTCATCAAGTTTACTAACCCAGGTGAAAAAGGTTTCAGCTTCTAGGAGACAAAATCAGCCCTCCATTTTTTGTGTCAGTTCAGGATAAACACAGAAGTCCACCATCTATGCTTGTTATACCAGAAATTGCATACAAACACACACCAGGTTGACCCATTGTCTCAAGTCAGATAGTGTGACGACTGTAGTTTATTTGCATTTCATTTGTAATTAATTTGAGGCGCAACACATTAGAATGATGTCACCTGATGACCAGGTTATGATGTTTCTAAATGTACTCCTCAGATTCAAGGGCCGCGTTCCTCTGCCCAGGCTTTGTCGAGATATGGAGAATGGTGCAACCGCGCAACTGCAGCCCGCAGAAACCCCTATTTATACTATACTTCTACTGGTACATTTTAATCTATGATTCCAGTACATATGCGGGAGGCAAGGACGTTCCAGTACAGTAGATGGCGGTAATGCAACCGCTGATAAACCCCAGAGAAGAAGAAGAGGCCAAAGGGGACAATGGCGAGGGTAGGTGTTCGGTAGGCGATAGCGAAGGACACTGTGTGCCATCTTAGCCAGCTAGTCCTAAAGAGTACTCCGGTACACAGCAGGCGGAAGGCGGGCTAGCTAAGCATACTGTGTCGCAAGCACACGGTGTCGCCCCCGCCTGCTGTGTACCGGAGTAGCTAGCGGTAGGCTATACAATACCGGTAGACAGTAAGTATCCTTTTCCCCCACCTGTCGGGCACAGTTTTCTCTAGTACACAGCAGGCGGGAGGCAGGAGGCAGGGGCAACACAGTGTGCTAACTAACTAGCAAACTAGCACACAGTGTCACGAACTAGCAGACAGTGTTTCTAACAAGCAAGCTGGGGGGCGACAGGAACGACCCGAATTGCGGGCTTCAGTTGCACACTGTTGGACGCATGCTAGATTTTACAATGCCTGGGTAGGTATTTTAGGTTTCAGCGATCGCAGTCCGCGGTTCTGAAATGGCTAAATCTATGCGACTGCTTATCGATAGGCTTTCAGATGATGTAATGTTAGTGCTTGTAGTAGCCTATAGTTTTGCTCTAATGAATACATGTTTTATTCGGTCATTTTCTCATGTTAAGTCTAAAGTTTGTTCCACGAATCTATAGGCCAACAGTGTCGCAATGCTGCTATTTAGGATGCTGGCTGGCGCCAATAATGTATTTACGTGTTCAGTAATTAAAGTGGGAAATTCAAACACTGCAGATTGTAAAATACATTTCTGATGCAACAGCATATATACAAATGTCCTGTAGGCAATAGCCTACCTTAGCCATCCTTGTGCTCTCTCACAGCTTGGATATAAAGTTTGTGCAGCATAAAACCAGTCTATTAATGGAAATAATAATACAATCAGTACACTATCAAAACAATAGCTTATTAGGGATTGTTTCATTATGCAGACAATGCAGTCTAGCCTACTAGCCTATTCATAGCAATATACAGTATTTAGCTGGTAGACTATTTATATTACACATTAGAACTCAGACTCCACACTGTCGGGGCTATCCATCTCATCACTCATAGGCTTACCAGTGTTCACAGAAGGGGGGTTGCTATCATGAGGCCGCTTGGTCTCTGGCAGTCATCCGCTTGGTTTTCTAGAGAGGTGGAGGGCCAGCACTCTCACTAGAGGAACTGTCATTATTCTCGAGGGGAGGAAGAAGAGGAGGAGCCAGGCCTCTTTCATTGTCGGGCCGACAGTGAGGTAGGTCTCTGTCGGGCACTGTCGGGACTGGAAGGCTGCTTGTGCTAGCTGCTGCCATGGTGTTTCGTCAGTGGAGGATGAGGTGGTTGCTTTGCTGATGTGGTTATCATGGGTAATTTGGCACAAGCTTGATCAGATAAGGATTTTTTTGCATCTTTTTTTGTGGACCACTTGGTCTTGCCTTATGTTTATCCATCTTGAACAACGCACTCACTCTCCATCCGAGTCCGACCTGATTCACCTACATTTTTTAACTTGATTGCCAATTAGGTGAGGAGGAAGGCGGGCTGCCGCCGGCGCCGCTAAAAAATAGCCTAATTAGATGCACAACAACTATATTGTCTGTCTGCCTCACCTACTACCATGTAGATTGGACAACACAAACACTTCACTTACCACATTCGGAAATGTAAAAAGAGGGTTACTGTCAAAATTATTTATAAAACAATGTTTTAAAATGTAGACATAGGTGCGCATGGGTCCCCATAGCTTGTGAGGGCAGTGGGTGTTTCCTCTACACCAGTGCATATGTTATAGCAATCTGGTGCCCAATGGCACAGTCGATGACGTGGCTTGCAACCATTGGTTGATGTGTGCAATGTCTGAGCAGGGGAACGCTACCATCATTTTTTACCCAATTTCTGCTGGTCACTGAGGTTTACTTATGAGTGAATAGAATCCATAATGTGGATATGCAGTGGCTTTGATTTTTAGTCAAGGGTTCTCATATCTACACAATCTGGACTGAATCAACATAGAGATAGAGCTCCAGATGCAGGATCATACACAGTATATCATCAATGAACAATGAAGAATTTGACTGACCCTGACCCATTTGACTTTTGCATGGAATGTAATCTCATATGGTTATAATGCCTATGACTGTCAAGTCTCAGTTTACAAGCTATGTAAAGTGACCACCTATTTCAGGTTTTGTGTGTCATTGTGGGGTATTTAAGTAGACGGCAGGATTACAGCGTCTACTCAGGAACAGCTGGCCTGGAAAAGTTGTTAAATATAAATAAACTAATTGTACTTTTACTCAGAAAGTAGGTATCAAATATACTTACTTGTTCTATTATATTCCAACACTTTATAATTAATATGGATTTAATACTGAAAGGGTCAGTGTAAGACATTGTCGAGCAAGGTACACAGCGACAGAACAAAGCAAACTAATCAAGTCTACATAGCCTTTGCAGTCTTTCTATTTTGCTACACATTTACAGATGTAGGATCTTAATGTGAGCCAGTCTCCTACAGTAGGAAAATAATCCTCCAGGAACAGGAAATGTGAATTATTATGTGGATTATAATTAAATAATATTTTTGTAGGGGTTGATACATTTTTTGTTATAGCAAATCAAGTCTGAAATTTCTAGGTGGAAATTACAAACTTTAGAAGCCATTTTAAAACAAAAATACACCACAAGTTTGTATTTCCTGCCTTGCAGGAACATTCTCATTGACAAAAGAGTGATCAAATGAAGATCCTACATCTGTAATGAAAAGTGTAAAACATACATACATTATTTTTCTCATTGTGTAATATAGACCATTTCCTTTTAACATGTAATTTCACTTTGATTCACTTGACCAACCACGTCATCACTTTGGGGTAAGATTTTATATTCAACTGAATATCTTTTTCTTTCCTCTGGTTGTCTTAGAGCTGTAGGAAAGTGCTGATGCTGGTCAGAAGATTTGTGTGTGGAGTAATAAGTGTTGACAGAGCGCTTGGTGCCTGCTAATACCAGCTGCAGACTGGAGGATGCAGGGCAGCTAATGCCCCCTGTCACTGTGAGCTGGCTTTTAGTGCTCCCTTCCTTAACACAGCATGCTGTGCCTCAAAAGACCCAGGCTCCATGGCCAGAGATCTCTGAAGTCTGAGATATACAACGATATAATGCTTTTAGCCACCAGCAATCCATAAACTTAATGATATTTTTAGCTATGGGTTCTTTTTATTGCTTTTCTTCCTTTTTCTTTTCTTAATCAACTTCTTTGTTGTTGTTGCAAGGCTCGTGCAGACACATTTGAGCCAAAACTTGTGGCTGATTAAATTCCCCTAAAGGTTTCAGATAGTTGCCTAATCAAAGCAGCGTCTCCTAGATAAGTATGCCAACCATAATACAATTATGATTAACAGACTAAGCTCGTTTATGCCTGATGAATAGGAAAACTGGATTGATCATTCATTGAGTGACTCACTAATTGAGAAAAGATTACACTAACTTCTAGCTGTATCGTTAAAATGAAGATTGGCTGGTCCATAAATTATTATCATTTTGACATCAACATTTCTTATCTTCTTGATAGGTGTATAAGAGCAATAAGGTGCATTATGCTTTTGTTTGATTACTTTTCCCATAGGAGGACTATGCTTTCAGTCAAATCATTTCCTTTTTCAACATGAGATGACATACATTCTTGGTTCAAATTTAAATGATCACTAACTCACAACAAATATATTTAATAATTGCCACAAAGTTCAACGCTTTGTTGATCTACACTTTGACCTTTTTTGAGGACATAAAAGGAGTTGTATTGCTTTGATTTACATGCATGGGCAGCATATCATTCTCCTGTAATGAAGAATTCCAAGCCAAGATTCACTTCACATACAATACTATTACACCTATCAGATGAATGATGGAAGTTAGAGATCAGTTGTAAAGACTCAAATGTTGGCGAAGCCTGTGTTCCTTGACATCTTTCAGAACTCTTTGGAAGAAGGTGTTGGAGCTGGCATGAGAGATCATCAAAGGGTTTACACATCTCTGAAATGCTTTGGCCTTGATTCAAAATTACACCCGTTTATTCAACCGTCCATCACCTTCAAAGTAGCAGACAGAGCTTTTTGAAATAGGATACCTGAAACATATGTTTCAGCTTATAAGAATGAAAGGCATCCATGTACATTTATTTAAACCTGTGGTCGCATGGTGATATGGTGGCAACTACTTTCTTTTGTCATCCATTTGGCCTTATATAATATGTCATAACTATGGAATTCATGTACAAAATGAATAATTCAGAACTTGTCATAGTTGTAAATGTATTATAGTCAGCCTAGGGCTTGGTCTACGTCCCTGACATCATTTAATAATACATTGTAGTCGTATCACTCTCAGCTCAGCGTATACTGTAGTCTATATTGTAGTCATATACTGGTTAAACCGCACAGGACGATAAGTTTGTATTAAATACACTACCGTTCAAATGTTTGGGGTCACTTAGAAATGTCCTTGTTTTCCATGAAAACATACATGAAATGAGTTGCAAACGGAATAGGAAATATAGTCAAGACGTTGACAAGGTTATAAATAATGATTTTTAATTGAAATAATAATTGTATCCTTCAAACTTTGCTTTCGTCAAAGAATCCTCCATTTGCGGCAATTACAGCCTTGCAGACCTTTGGCATTCTAGTTGTCAATTTGTTGAGGTAATCTGAAGAGATTTCACCTCATGCATCCTGAAGCACCTCCCACCAATTGGATTGGCTTGATGGGCACCATACGGTCAAGCTGCTACCACAACAGCTCAATAGGGTTGAGATCCGGTGACTGTGCTGGCCACTCCATTGTAGGCAGAATACCAGCTGACTGCTTCTTCCCTAAATAGTTATTGCATAGTTTGGAGCTGTGCTTTGGGTCATTGTCCTGTTGAAGGAGGAAATTGGCTCCAATTAAGCACCGTCCACAGGGTATGGCATGGCGTTGCAAAATGGAGTGATAGCCTTCCTTCTTCAAGATCCCTTTTACCCTGTACAAATCTCCCACTTTACCAACACCAAGGCACCCCCAGACCATCACATTGCCTCCACAATGCTTTGACAGATGGCGTCAAGCACTCCTCCAGCATCTTTTCATATTTTCTGCGTCTCACGAATGTTCTTCTTTGTGATCCGAAAATCTCAAACTTAGATTTGTCTGTCCATAACACTTTTTTCCAATTTTCCTCTGTCCACTGTCTGTGTTCTTTTGCCCAGCTTAATATTTTATGGCTGAGGTATGGCTTTTTCTTTGCAACTCTGCCTAGAAGGCCAGCATCCCGGAGTCGCCTCTTCACTGTCGACTTTAAGACTGGTGTTTTGCGGGTACTATTTAATAAAGCTGCCAGTTGAGGACTTGTGAGTGTCTTTCTCAAACTAGACACTCTAATGTACTTGTCCTCTTGCTCAGTTGTGCACCGGGGCCTCCCACTCCTCTTTCTACTCTGGTTAGAGCCAGTATGCGCTGTTCTGTAAAAGGAGTAGTACACAGCGTTGTACGAGATCTTCAGTTTCTTGGCAATTTCTCGCATGCAATAGCCTTCATTTCTCAGAACCAGAATAGACTGACGAGTTTCAGAAGAAAGTACTTTGTTTCTGGCCATTTTGAGTCTGTAATCGAACCCACAAATGGTGATGCTCCAGATACTCAACTAGTCTAAGAAAGGACAGTTTTATTGCTTCTTTAATCAGGGCAACAGTTTTCAGCTGTGCTAACATAATTGCAAAAGGGTTTTCTAATGATCAATTAGCCTTTTAAAATTATAAACTTGGATTAGCTAACACAACGTGCCATTGGAACACAGGAGGGATGGTTGCTGATAATGAGCCTCTGTACTCCTATGTAGATATTCCATTAAAAAATCAGCCTTTTCCACCTACAGTTATCATTTACAACATTAACAATGTCTACAATGTATTTCTGATCAATTTGATGTTATTTTAATGGACCAAAAATGTGCTTTTCTTTCAAAAACAAGGACATTTCTAAGTGACCCCAAACTTTTGAACGCTAGTGTACATCTTATTTGACCTATCCTGTCTCAGATGCAGCTCATCTCCAGTCTGTCAGTGTAGGACAACCCTCCATTTAATGACCTGACAGATGCTTTGGCAAACATCTGTCAATATGGGGAAATATTAAGGCCTTGCTCAATGGCAGCCCAGATGCCCAGCTGAGCTAGTATTAAAGGCCTCTGGAAATCAAACCTAGTCTCTATAAAGACAGGTGTTCACTGGCGGATGAGAACAGTTGGATGCCTGCTTACTGTACAGCAGGGCAAGTTCATCAATTTGAATCTGGTTCCCTGTTTTTTACTTGTACATGCAATTGGTGATTAAAACATTAACACCCGTTAACTTAAAATGGTCTAATTGACTTATGACTTATGATAAGCTGCATTTTTCAGTGGAATGCTTTGAAAGGCTGACCTGTCCTGTCAAACGTTTTATTTGTTCGGTAAAGGATGCCTTTTGGCCTATGGCCTATTTCATTGTACGCTCCCACACATCAGATAATTGGAGGCTTTTGAAATATCCTCTCTTGTTGCTTAGCCCTGTCTTGGTCACGGTGTTCGGATGAGACACATGGACAGGTTGATGTTGATTTTTTAGCATTTTTTCCTCTGTGAATGTCTTTGACTTGGTTTTGATGGTTCGTGGGGGTGATGTGGTGGTTTGAAATCCCAAGCCCATTAATCCAAACCTCATCTGGTATGCAAGGTCAGCTCTACTTTGATGTGCTAGGAATAGCATAGTCAAGTCTGAGGCGAGAGGGCACTGCTCGTTTACGAAAGATCAGGAACCGTAGCAACCCTGACACATTTTGGCCTTTGTCCATCAACCACTGTGAAGACGAGGTTTGTTAAAGGACCCACTAGCCCTCCAGCTATTGAAAACATATCCAGCAGCAACATTTCTGTGAACTTATGAATCAAATAGAAATTATTTTCCATTATCACAGTATAATCTGAGGAATGTATGGAGAATGAATGTTTTCCCCAAGGAGCCACTGCTGATTAGTATCAAACCTAAAACGTTCACTTTTGCGGAGCACCAAAGTTACCTCAACACATGCCAAACACATTCATGAAATGTAAACTTCAATTAGTTGTTTGTTTCCCTATTCCCTATCCCCCCCCCCCCCCAAGGTTCTAAGAATTCCATTCTCCAAATCTTGGTCTGCTGTATTATATGCATGGTTTTCACCACACTTTTTATATTCTCCACTGAAACACAACACATTTTTCACAATTTGAGTGATTAATTACAAGGTCATTTTTTTGCCTTGGGTGCATTATATCGAAGTTACAATCAACCTCTTGAATAACAAGTGCTCAAATACTCTTTGCATTTTTTCTTTCAGAGAGCCTTGGAAGCAAAAAAGGGAGCTTAGAAACAACGTGTTTGTTATGTAAAATAAAACACAACAGCCCCCACTTTGCACCCAGCGCAGGAATTCACTGCAATTAACTCTTCAGCGTCGCATGTAAATATGAAAGTTTGAGGCTCTGTGGGCAGGCCGGCGCTCACTCACACACAGGGATCCTGGGCCTTTGTTCTCCCGGGCCTTTGGCCAGCCGCCATGCTGCCTCAGTTGGCGGCACCTCGCTATAATTTTCTCACAATGGCTGGCGTGTGAGCCGTCCATCATTCCTCTCCTGTGTCTCCCTGTTCCCCCTAACCATCCCCTCCGTGGCACGTCCCGAACCCCACCACATTCAAGTTTACCCACTCCTGTGTGCATGCCAAGTCTCTGCAGAAAGCTATCATTCTGCCACGGTGCGTTACGAAGCCAACCGTCACTCTCAGGTTCATTTATTGATTTGCCACACTGTTGAATAGTGCATTGAGAGAGGCCTTGCTGACTTTGATCAGATACAAAAGTTGGACTGGATTTTCTTTGAGAATCAGGCAGGTCGGGCTTTGACTTTCAGGACAAAACTTTGTGAACACTGTTCTCATGTGGTTAAGATCAACCAGTCGTTGAAATAGGTCACATTACCTCAGAAAAGGCTTGATTCTCATGAATGATGACAGATCGTTCTGAAAAGAAGTTCATCATTTTATCTAAAGCTTTCATAAGCATACTCCCATTGATCTGTTCAATTGGTTTGGGGAACTCATCAAATTTTTATGTACCATTACTTTCGTACCAAGTCAGATTTAAGACCAAATGGGTTTCTGGCTCAGTGAAAGAGAAGCCTGCGGGCTTCCTGCTTGACCAATGGACAGTGTTCAAGGTTTGCACTAATCCAATAGAAAATCTGCATGGCTTCCACTGTTGTCATGCCAATCAGGCTCCTGTTTGTTACCTATTTCCAATTTGTAAGTCATTGTGACACTCGGGGCTTATTCATGTGTATAGAACTGCAAGATAATAAATCAGTGTGCATTGACTTAGCTGACATCATTATAAATGTCACTGCTGTCCTGGACCGAACTCTTTTAGAGTTCATTAACAATGGAGGGAGTTTGTCAGTCATGCCACTCATTTACATCTCATGTCAAGTTATAGATTCATGAGGGTTTCGGTGTATGATTAGATCATTGCACAAACAATTTGTCTGGTTTGCTTTAGCATAATAAGAATGTTGTTAACAGTATCAAGAGCTCATTCAGGGCAGTAGACCAACTTCTGAAAGAGAAGGTGTTCTTCATCATCACAGTTATCGTTGCAGTAAATGCTTGAACAGGGGGAGAAGTAGAAGGCTTATAAAAAGAGAGGAGCAAGAGAAGCAGGGAGCAGACGAGAGAGGGCTTTAGATTTATTACCCAGGCCTGGAGTGGAAAGATGCACCCCTCTCTCCGAACAGTGGGTTTTCACTTCAATCTAATTCAGTGTGAAGTGTTTAAGACAGCAGCGTGGCTTTGTGAGGTGGATGTGAAATCCAGGCAGGCTTTTCCCCATTAAGATGGAACAGTCCCAGTGTTCTGATCTATGGCTTCTCAGATTCAGCCCAGTAGTTTTTGCTATAGTTGAAAGACGGTACTAGACCCAATGGTATTTCACTGGAAAATGGAATGCAAGATGTCTTCTAATCAGTTGTACAATATGATAGAAGGATTGTTTTATTGTCTACTTCTATCCAGATGCATCTTTAGTCAGTAAGGGTGCTGTCCTGGTCAGGTCATCAGAGAGAAGTTAGGATTTTAGGATTTATCATGATTTCTGCATCATTAATGAGGCAATCTTACTCACTGCTCTTTCTTACTTCTCTGAAGTGCTCATTATTTTAATGCATATATGCCATCTAGTGGCCTATATCTAGTGGCATATATCAAAGCAGATGGTATTCCCACAGCTCCTCATCTTAGAATGCTCCTCATTTAAACCTGACATTCTGTCTGTCAATGTGCATCCTTGAAACGTTCCTCTCCAATCGTTCCTCTCTTAACTTTCTTCGCCAAATCATAACTTTTAACTTTCATACTCACACGTATCATTCTTTTATACACATTACAGAAGTGTTATTTTCAAATAACCACACCTTTTACCCATTGGCAACAGTAGATGATTGTGCAACAGTTCCACTTTTATCAGTGTATCGAAAGTTAGGATTTGGCGCTACGGTAAGGCCCATTTTTTAAGAGACATGTTAAACTATGGGCCACATGACCAAGACTATAGTGTATTGAGGAAGTCATGTCATGTAGCAAAAACTAGTACTGAGTATAATGTGCCCTCATTTTAGTGAGTGATCTGTTTCTCTCTGATGGTAGACAGTGCAAAACCCTGTTAGCTCATTCCATCAGCCTCCCTAGTGGGGGCTCAGTGGGGCACATTCATTTAGTGTTTCCAAGAGGAACACCTCACACTCCCCAACAATGTCTGCTTACTGGCCCAATCAACAGGACAGGATGTGTGTGTGTGTGGCAGTCATAGATCCCCTGCATGGCGTCGGAGACTTTCATTAGTCTGTCTTTAGTGTTGTGTTTGCTCCCAGGTTTAGGAACTCCAGACTGAGTGGCTTGTTTGAGGAGAGCTGAATGAGGTGAATCTCACACTATCAGGTCAGTGTGCCGAGCGTATTTGTAGATTTACACCGGCCTCTTTATTAAGCTGGAATGTTAACTTTGAAGCCCAGTGTGTGTGTGTGTGTGTGTGTGTGTGTGTGTGTGTCCGTCCGTCCGTCCGTGCGTGCGTGTGCATTCCGGATGGGAAAATTACGAGCTGCATGAAAATTATTACACTGCAATATCAGCACTTCCTCCAGCCTCCTAGCTGCCCGCCTGCCTACCCACTGCCAAGACATGGATTGCTCTAACAAGTCTGTTAGAATGACAGCATGAGGCCAAATAAACTAATCAGGACCACAGATAAGGAGATAAAAATAGATAAAGGTTGTAAAACTCCAGTGTCTTCCCTCAGTGTGAGTTGATATCCAATTAGAACTGTGGTTCTTGTAGAGAGCGTGCCAGTGATATTCTCATGATCCTTGCCTAAGAAAAATGAGTGGTAATGAGAATCAGTTGACTTGTGCCAGCAACACCATCCAAGCTGTCCAGAGTTTTCACACAGGACACCATCAAGCAGAGAATGTTTTCCCCCTGGAAGGCAGGAGTAAACCCAGGGGGTAATAAAAGTGGGACAGCCCATGTCAGTCCTGTAAACGCAATCTGCAAAGTGTTAATTACAACCTGGCGCCTCTGTGAAGCTGTGTGTTCTCAGGTCCGCTGAGTCGTCACGTCCTGATCTCCTTTCCTAAACAACTTTGCACAAGCAATGGAAACAAAGTGTTCTCCCTTTGGGGTTCGTGTTTGATCGACCAGCTTGAAGCAAATGTCAGAAGTTGTTTGTATTACCTTTCCTCCTCTAAAGTAATCCACACCATGATTGTTACACACAAGTCATCAAGATTGCCCTGAGACTGTAGCCTAGATGGACTAATGTCATAGGCCCCCCCAAAAAATATAAATGCAGAGCCATTTTTATTTCAGCTGTGTAAGAAAGGGTGGTCTGTTACTGATGCATTTTACACCTCCGCCATCAGCTCAGGCTTCGACTCCATCAGAGCATGCTAAACATTGTTCATGTGCTAATTAGAGCTTTGGTGGAATAATTTCCCTCTCTTTGGTCAAAGCGGCCACTGTTACTTCCCCCCATAACAGTAACTCTTCCGCCTCTGTCTATTGAATTGTGACTGGAACATTATGTGGATAACTCTGGGAGATACTCCCCCTTCCTCTGTTCTCCCTCCTGCACTGGAAAACAGAGATCAGTGGGCCCTCCTTTTGATTTTGTTATTTTGTAATGGCCTCCAAAGGTTGATGGATGGCTCCTCTACAGGTCTCCCTAAGGAGCGAGCCCTCTATCTACACATGAATCTACCGCTGTGAGACAGACACGCTTGTTTAGCCAGCACAAAGCCCAGTAAGCTGTTGTCTCTGAGAACAAGCTGGCCGTCTCTAGAGCCACTGGAGGCTGCGATGGCTGGAGCCAGAGTAATGACCTGTGAAATTCACCGATAGAGATGTCCTGTTGCACACAGGTCTGCCGGCTCCGGCCCTTGTTCTTGGCGCGTCGCTGATTTATCGGAGCGGGCCTCTCCCGGTGCCAGTGGGTTTGTGAGTTTTTATGTGCATTGGCCAAGGGATCCTCTTTTTAATGTTTTTTTTCATGAACACATTTTGTACACAGGCTGCCCATGCAAGAAAGGTTTGGCAAAATCACTTGTTGCCCAGGATGAGAGTTCTTAACAAATATCAAGACAGAGTGAAATGCCCAGTCAAAAATCTCTTCAGCCCCTGTTATTGACAATGCTACAACAAGACAGGTCTGGGTCTTCCTGGTATTTTTTTTAAGCGGTATGAAACATGGTGAAAACATGCAGTGTTATAAGGTTGCAGTGCAATATGCTGTGTTCTCAGCTAATATCATATAAGTACCTGTTTGATGCAGTATGTAGACTTTAATGCCCTGAGAGTCTATCAACGGTTGCTCTCCCTCTTAACCGAATTAGACTGGGATCTAAGAGTCAGAGTTTTAGAAGAGTTATACTTATACAAATGATGGGCAGATCTGAAAGACTAACACCAGCCTGGCACCTTCTGTCTGCTTTCTGTACAGTGCCTTGCGAAAGTATTCGGCCCCCTTGAACTTTGCGACCTTTTGCCACATTTCAGGCTTCAAACATAAAGATATAAAACTGTATTTTTTTGTGAAGAATCAACAACGAGTGGGACACAATCATGAAGTGGAACGACATTTATTGGATATTTCAAACTTTTTTAACAAATCAAAAACTGAAAAATTATTCAGCCACTTTACTTTCAGTGCAGCAAACTCTCTCCAGAAGTTCAGTGAGGATCTCTGAATGATCCAATGTTGACCTAAATGACTAATGATGATAAATACAATCCACCTGTGTGTAATCAAGTCTCCGTATAAATGCACCTGCACTGTGATAGTCTCAGAGGTCCGTTAAAAGCGCAGAGAGCATCATGAAGAACAAGGAACACACCAGGCAGGTCTGAGATACTGTTGTGAAGAAGTTTAAAGCCGGATTTGGATACAAAAAGATTTCCCAAGCTTTAAACATCCCAAGGAGCACTGTGCAAGCGATAATATTGAAATGGAAGGAGTATCAGACCACTGCAAATCTACCAAGACCTGGCCGTCCCTCTAAACTTTCAGCTCATACAAGGAGAAGACTGATCAGAGATGCAGCCAAGAGGCCCATGATCACTCTGGATGAACTGCAGAGATCTACAGCTGAGGTGGGAGACTCTGTCCATAGGACAACAATCAGTCGTATATTGCACAAATCTGGCCTTTATGGAAGAGTGGCAAGAAGAAAGCCATTTCTTAAAGATATCCATAAAAAGTGTTGTTTAAAGTTTGCCACAAGCCACCTGGGAGACACACCAAACATGTGGAAGAAGGTGCTCTGGTCAGATGAAACCAAAATTGAACTTTTTGGCAACAATGCAAAACGTTATGTTTGGCGTAAAAGCAACACAGCTCATCACCCTGAACACACCATCCCCACTGTCAAACATGGTGGTGGCAGCATCATGGTTTGGGCCTGCTTTTCTTCAGCAGGGACAGGGAAGATGGTTAAAATTGATGGGAAGATGGATGGAGCCAAATACAGGACCATTCTGGAAGAAAACCTGATGGAGTCTGCAAAAGACCTGAGACTGGGACAGAGATTTGTCTTCCAACAAGACAATGATCCAAAACATAAAGCAAAATCTACAATGGAATGGTTCAAAATTAAACATATCCAGGTGTTAGAATGGCCAAGTCAAAGTCCAGACCTGAATCCAATCGAGAATCTGTGGAAAGAACTGAAAACTGCTGTTCACAAATGCTCTCCATCCAACCTCACTGAGCTCGAGCTGTTTTGCAAGGAGGAATGGGAAAAAATGTCAGTCTCTCGATGTGCAAAACTGATAGAGACATACCCCAAGCAACTTACAGCTGTAATCACAGCAAAAGGTGGCGCTACAAAGTATTAACTTAAGGGGGCTGAAAAATTTTGCACGGCCAATTTTTCAGTTTTTGATTTGTTAAAAAAGTTTGAAATATCCAATAAATGTCGTTCCATTTCATGATTGTGTCCCACTTGTTGTTGATTCTTCACAAAAAAATACAGTTTTATATCTTTATGTTTGAAGCCTGAAATGTGGCAAAAGGTCGAAAAGTTCAAGGGGGCCGAATACTTTCGCAAGGCACTGTATTTAATTAGATACAGCTGGACTAACCCTAACTCAGTTTGACAGTAGAGGGAGATCCCTGCCTGTGGGTGGTAGCAGCTCATGAGGGAAGACATTCCAACAAGGTCTTCCCTGTCATAACACAGTGGATTGTATGGACCGATTTCACTCCCCAATTTGTATCTGATTGTGGGACCAACCTGTTTGTCTGACTGTCTGCATATTCATGAATCTATCTATATTGACTGTTTATCTTGCCGATCAACCAGTCGATGTGTACATCCACCTTAATGGCTCTCTATTCATGTATCAATACATGATATCAGATAGCTGGGGAGTTGTCACAGCTGCCAGCTTGCTGCATTTTGTGGCTGTAGAATCCCAGTTTCAGGACAAGACCTACTCTATACACTCTTAGAAAAAAGGGTTCCAGTAGGGTTCTTCAGCTGTCCCCATAGGATAACCTTTTTTTGTAGAACCCTCTGGGGAAAGGGTTCTACATGGAACCCAATAGGGTTCTACCTGGAACCAAAAGGGGTTCTTCAAAGGGCTACCCTATGGGGACAGCCAAAGAACCCTTTTCTAGATAGCACCTTTTTTCTAAGAGTGTACAGGTAGCTGACGCAGCAGTTGAAGGAGTGTTTATGGAACCAAGATGTCATCAGATACTGAGACTAATCAATATGTTTTCTCTCTGCTTGCTTGCCCTTCAGGTGTCCATGAATTGGGGGGGGGGGGGGGGGGGGGGGGGGGGGGGTCATGTGGTGTAATAAAGTAAGCCTGGAGGAAAATGTGACAGATGTGGATGCCTGTGCCAGTTAGAACAGCGAGAGTGGGACTGTCAGACATGTCGACTCCGGCACAGTGATGGATGGCGAGTGAGGTAAGACGGATGACATCGTCTGTCTGAGGCCGTGTTGTCATAGTGGAGGACTGCCGCTTGTCTTGCCTCTCAATATCAGAGGGCAAACTGACGTTTGTTTACACTGCTTCAGCAGAGTGATTTAGAAACAGACCATAGGAGATGTGGGTGAAAAAGGTAGGCTTTGCTGGAGGGTTGTATCAGATTTCTAAACAGTCCTTTGAAATCGAGTACCAACCATCGTTAAAGTTGGAGAGCAGTTTAAACACAACCAGCCCCTGGTTGTAATCCGAAAGTTTAGGGGAAACAAAACAAAAATACAAACATTATTGCCGACTATTTCATTACATTATTAGAATACTGTGTGTAAATGTATAAAATAGACAATGTGATCTAGTAGAGATAGCTGATCACAGCTTTCTTCAACTACTGTCACTGGAACAATAACCTGTAGTGGAAAAAAGTCCTCTGAGACAAACCTGCCGTGGAGTCTCCAAAACAACACCAATTTGGGCAGGGTGTTATTGCCATGTAAGATGGATTGGAGTCTGGCTTATTTTGCTGGGAGTTTTGGGGGGGGGGGGGGAGAGACTCCACATTTCCAGACTGGCCTGAAGTCAGGGGTGGGGGATTACACTGTGTCACACTGTTCATACTGTTTATGCATACCAGGCCACTGTGAGTGCCTCTGTCGCTAAAGTGTTTACATTAATTTATTTTGGGAAAATTCCACAGTATCGGGATGGGGATCTCTATAAATTAAGGAATCTAGCGCTTTGTAATGATAACTTCTGTCAGTTAGTCATTCTTTGTGACAGTGTTTTAAGAGTGTCTAAATATATGGGTGGTGAGAGAAAGGGGTGTCTGTGTATTGAAAGGTGGTAGGGATTGGGGGACTAGCTGAGGGCTGGAGGCATGTGAAATCGCCCAATGAGCAGTCTCCTTTTATTACAGACAAACAATGCTTAAAGGACCAGTGCAGTCAAAGATGTGATTTTCCTGTGTTTGATATATATTTCCTCCACTCTTCTGGAAGTCTTTCCACTAGATGTTTGAACATTGTTGCGGGGACTTGCTTCCATTCAGCCACAAGAGCATTTGTGAGGTCGGATTAGGCCTGGCTCGCAGTCGGCGTTCCAATTCATCCTGAAGGTGTTCGATGGGGTTGAGGTCAGGGCTCTGTGCAGGTCAGTCACGTTCTTCCACACCGATCTTGACAAACTGTTTCTGTATGGACCTCACTTTGTACACGGGGGCATTGTCATGCTGAAACAGGAAAGGGCCTTCCCCAAACTGTTGTCATAAAGTTGGAAGAACAGAATCGTCTAGAATGTCATTGTATGCTGTAGCGTTAAGATCTTCCTTCACTGGAACTATGGAGCCTAGCCCGAACCATGAAAAACAGTCCCAGACCAATATCCCTTCTCCACCAAACATGACTGTTTGCACTATGCATTCGGGCAGGTAACATTCTCCTGGCATCCGCCAAACCCAGATTTGTCCGTCAGACTGCCAGTTGGTGAAGTGTCATCACTCCAGAGAACGCGTTTCCACTGCTCCAGAGTCCAATGGCGGCGAGCTTTACACCACTCCAGCCGACTCTTGGCATTGCACATGGTGATCTTAGGCTTGTGTGCGGTTGTTCTGCCATGGAAACCCATTTCATGAAGTTTCAGACGAACAGTTGTTGTGCTGACGTTGCTTCCAGAGGCAGTTTGGAACTCGGTAGTGAGTGTTGCAACCAAGGACATATGATTTTTATGTGCTAAGCACTTCAGCACTCAGTGGTCATGTTCTGTGAGCTTGTGTGGCCTACCACTTCGCGGCTGAGCCGTTGTTGCTCCTAGATGTTTCCACTTCACAATAACAGCCCTTACAGTTAACCGGCGCAGCTCTAGCAGTGCAGAAATTATGAACTGACTTGTTTGCAAGATGGCATCCCATGATGGTGCCACATTGAAAGTCACTGAGCTCTTCAGTAAGGCCATTCTACTGACAATGTTTGTCCATGGAGATTTTATACACCTGTCAGCAACTGGGGTGGCTGAAATAGCCAAATCCACAAATTTGAACGGGTGTCCACATACTTTTGTATATATAGTGTATAGTATTGTGAAAATTATGATAATGCCCCTTTAGTGTAAAAGCTGTTGGAAAAAACCACCTGAAATGTCATCCTGTTTTGGTGGGATGGAGGTTTGGACTGCCTGGTGTCATTACCAAGTGGTAAATTAATTAATAGACCAATAAGAAATAGAGGTCTAATCCTCTCTGTCAATAACAGCTAGAGTTCAGATTTCCCCTCCCCACTCAGACCACTCCCAGAATGTCCTAGCAAAATTCTTGCTTGAGAAATTGCTCTTTGCTAGGAAGCTAGTTTTTAATTGAGAACAATCATAGTAAGTTACTTAATTGTTACCCAGAAATTATATAATATTGCATTGGACCTTTAACATGGACCTTTTGACTGTCCGTAAAGCACTCATAATAGATTTAAGCACAATGGGTTGGGGATATTTTACAGATTTAGACTAGTTTTAAAAGTGCTGCCAAACAAAACTATGAAGTATAGGGTGTAATCTTCTTGTCTAGGGAGGGCCAAAGTGTCACGCCCTGAACTTAGAGAGCTTTTTATGTCTCTATTATGGTTTGGTCAGGGTGTGAATTGGGTGGGCATTCTATGTTCTATTTTCTATGTTTTGTACTTCTTTGTTTTGGCCGGGTATGGTTCTCAATCAGGGACAGGTGTCTATCATTATCTCTGATTGGGAACCATACTTAGGCAGCCCTTTTTCACACCTGTGATTGTGGGTAGTTGACTTTGTTTGTGGCACATAGCCCTTAAGCATCACGGTTGTATTGTTTTTGTCAGCGTCATCCTAAATAAAATGAATATGTACGCTGACCACGCTGCACCTTGGTCCGCTTCTTAGGACGGCCGTGACACAAAGTAACAATCCCTGCATTAGTCAGTCATACACTTGTATGCATTTATAGCAATGTGCACCGTATGTAACACCCTGAGCCCGATA
The DNA here is from genome assembly GCF_045791955.1 of Oncorhynchus clarkii lewisi. NCBI lineage: Eukaryota > Metazoa > Chordata > Actinopteri > Salmoniformes > Salmonidae > Oncorhynchus > Oncorhynchus clarkii. Next base: position 49,157,569 of record NC_092159.1, on the reverse strand, counting down.
GTCAAAGGGAACTGACCAGCGTTGACCTTTGTAAGACTTAAACCCAAGTCATCATGATGTATGAGTCATGAAGCCGATGTGACTCCTGAAATACTGACTTATGTCACTGTGTTGTGTGAAAGGCGACTCTCCAGGAAGACACCTCCGTCTGACCTCCCCAACCATATCTGTAGTGGAACAGAGAACACAGAACACTCTGCTTATCAATCACGGCTACAGGTCACATGCCACCCAGGGGTCAAGTGTGACACTGTCCACTCAGAGTTAATAGACCTAGGCAGCCAGGAGACTGGGGTGACACTCCACTGGAGATGTGTAACATAACGTTACACTTCTGGCTTCATGGTAAAGGAGCTAATACTGCCTCAAGTGTCTGCTCTTCCCGTGAGAGTTACCCAGGGCCTTCCGTTTGAATTGAATTAGATAAGCCAATGGGACATGGCAACATCCAAAATATTATCCTTTTAATTTTGGGGGGGTGTTGTTTGCTTACATGTGCGCTCATGAAATGATTCTGGCATGCAAACAAGTTGTAGGAGAGCTTGTACAGTTAAAACTGAATAAACAATGCCTTTGTCTTTTGACATTTATGATTAAATTGGCTAGTGATTTTGAAGAGGTTTTTTCTTGTAGCATTTAGATGCAATCAGACAGTTTGATGATCAACTGTTTGATCATTTCTGGCCAAACACTAATCTGGTTCACTTCATCCTTTATACAATCAATAGCTGTATCAGGTTCTTTGTGATCTCAGTTGGGAATAAAAAGTTGTCTTAATCCTGGCAACTGGAGAGGTAGTGGAGTCTGGTGTTTGGAAACTGTCAGAAATGTCTAAGTTAGAATCAATCCCGTCTTTGATAGGGAGCCAGTGCTGTTGTAGGTGTGATATGGGTCCAGGATTGGGGATTTGGCTCAGCTCTGAGCTGGAGCTCTGGGCTGGAGTTCTGAACCAACTTAAGTGTGTGCAGGGATCTGGAACTAATGACACAGAATAGTGGTAACAGTTAGTTCTGTCAGCTTGTCACAAAGGTGTGTATCCGGTTTCCTTCATCAGGTTGGGTAAGGGGCAAACTCAATGGAAAAAGGAGACCATCTCAATGTTCTTGATGTGACACTCAGATGAGAGAGTGGGGTCAAAGGTAACACCAAGGTTTCAGGCTTGGGGGCAGGGAGAGACCGTGACACCCTCAATCATGTTGAAATCACCCAGCTTTTCCAGCACACTTTTTACCAGTGGTGGAAAAAGTACCCAATTGTCAAACTTGAGTAAAGGTAAAGATACATTAATAGAAAATAACTCAAGTAGAATTGAAAGTCAACCAGTAAAATACTACTTCAGTAAAAGTCTAAAAGTATTTGGTTTTAAATAAACTTAGTATCAAAAGTAACTGTAATTGCTAAAATATACTTATGGATCAAAAGTATGAATCATTTCAAATTCCTTATATTAAGGAAACCAGGCGACACTAAAGCATTTGTGTTTAGTGAGTACGCCAGATCAGATGCAGTAGGGATAACCAGGGATTTTCTCTTTAAGTGCTTGAATTGGACAATTTTCCTGTTCTTCTAAGCATTCAAAGTACTTTTGGTGTCAGGGAAAATAAATGGAGTAGAAAGTACATTATTTGCTTTTGGAATGTAGTGAAGTAAAAGTTGTCAAAAATATAAATAGCAAAGTAGATACCCCTAAAAACTACTTAAGTAGTACTTTAAAGTATTTATCTTAAGTACTTTACACCACTGCTTTTTACTCTTTGGCTTTGAGAAGTTGGCTTGCATCCATGATTTGATGTTGAGCAGCCAGATTTTATTGTGATGGGTGGGCAGAGGACATAGAGATGTGATATCAACATACAATACCAGTCAAATGTTTGGACACACCTACTCATCCAAGGGGTTTTCTTTATTTCTACTATTTTCTACATTGTAGAATAATAGTGAAAACAACAAAACTATGAAATAAAACATGGAATCATGTAGCAACCAAAAAAGTTTTAAACAAATCAAAAATATATTCTTTAAAGTCACCACCCTTTGCCTTGATGAAAGCTTTGCACACTCTTGGCATTCTCTCAACCAGCTTAACCTGGAATGCTTTTCCAACAGTCTTGAAGGAGTTCCCACATATGCTGAGCACTTGTTTGCTGCTTTTCCTTCACTCTACGGTCCAACTCATCCCAGACCATTTCAATTGGGTTGAGGTCAGAGGATTGTGGAGGCCAGGTCATCTGATTCAGGACTCCATCACTCTCCTTCTTGGTCAAATTGCCCTTACACAGCCTGGAGGTGTGTTGGGAAATTTGTCCTGTTGAAAAACAAATTATAGTCCCACTAAGCGCAAACCAGATGGGATGGCGTATCGCTGCAGAATGGTGTGGCTGCCATGCTGGTTAAGTGTGCCTTGAATTCTAAATAATTCAAATCAAATGTTATTTGTGACATGCGCCGAATACAACAGGTGTAGACCTTACAGTGAAATGCTTACTTACAAGCCCTTAACCAACAATGCAGTTTTAAGAAAATACCTAAGAAAAAAAAGTAGGAGATAAGAATAACAAATAATTAAAGAGCAGCAGTAAATAACAATAGCGGGATTAAATACTGGTACTGGTACAGAGTCAATGTGCGGGGGCACCGGTGCCGAGGTAATTGAGGTAATATGTACATGTAGGTAGAGTTATTAAAGTGACTATGCATAGATCACTAGCAAAGCACCCCCACACCATCACACCTCCTCCATGCTTCCCGGGTGTGAGCTACACATGCAGAGATCATCTACTCTGCGTCTCACAAAGACACGGCGGTTGGAACCAAAAATCTCAAATGTGGCCTCATCAGACCAAAGGACAGATTTCCACCAGTTTAATGTCCATTGCTCATGTTTCTTGGACCAAGCACGTCTCTTCTTATTATTGGTGTCCTTTAGTAGTGGTTTCTTTGCATCAATTTGACTATGAAGGCCTGATTAATGCAGTCTCCTCTGAACAGTTGATGTTGAGATGTGTCTGTTTCAAGAACTCTGTGAAGCATTTATTTGGGCTGGAATTTCTGAGGCTGGTAACTCTAATAAACGTATCCTCTGCCACAGAGGTAACTCTGATTTAGAATTCCTCACAATCAAATGTAGACCGCATTATCTACCAAGAGAATTCTCTTCGATTATAATCACAGCCGTATATATCCCCCCCCAAGCAGACACATCGATGGCTCTGAACGAACTTTATTTAACTCTCTGCAAACTGGAAACAATTTATCCGGAGGCTGCATTCATTGTAGCTGGGGATTTTAACAAGGCTAATCTGAAAACAAGACTCCCTAAATTTTATCAGCATATCGATTGCGCAACCAGGGGTGGAAAGACCTTGGATCATTGTTACTCTAACTTCCGCGACGCATATAAGGCCCTGCCCCGCCCCCCTTTCGGAAAAGCTGACCACGACTCCATTTTGTTGATCCCTGCCTACAGACAGAAACTAAAACAAGAGGCTCCCACGCTGAGGTCTGTCCAACGCTGGTCCGACCAAGCTGACTCCACACTCCAAGACTGCTTCCATCACGTGGACTGGGAGATGTTTCGTATTGCGTCAGATAACAACATTGACGAATACGCTGATTCGGGGTGCGAGTTCATTAGAACGTGCGTTGAAGATGTCGTTCCCATAGCAACGATTAAAACATTCCCTAACCAGAAACCGTGGATTGATGGCAGCATTCGCGTGAAACTGAAAGCGCGAACCACTGCTTTTAATCAGGGCAAGGTGTCTGGTAACATGACCGAATACAAACAGTGCAGCTATTCCCTCCGCAAGGCTATCAAACAAGCTAAGCGCCAGTACAGAGACAAAGTAGAATCTCAATTCAACGGCTCAGACACAAGAGGCATGTGGCAGGGTCTACAGTCAATCACGGACTACAGGAAGAAATCCAGCCCAGTCACGGACCAGGATGTCTTGCTCCCAGGCAGACTAAATAACTTTTTTGCCCGCTTTGAGGACAATACAGTGCCACTGACACGCCTGCAACGAAAACATGCGGTCTCTCCTTCACTGCAGCCGAGGTGAGTAAGACATTTAAACGTGTTAACCCTCGCAAGGCTGCAGGCCCAGACGGCATCCCCAGCCGCGCCCTCAGAGCATGCGCAGACCAGCTGGCCGGTGTGTTTACGGACATATTCAATCAATCCCTATACCAGTCTGCTGTTCCCACTTGCTTCAAGAGGGCCACCATTGTTCCTGTTCCCAAGAAAGCTAAGGTAACTGAGCTAAACGACTACCGCCCCGTAGCACTCACATCCATCATCATGAAGTGCTTTGAGAGACTAGTCAAGGACCATATCACCTCCACCCTACCTGACACCCTAGACCCACTCCAATTTGCTTACCGCCCAAATAGGTCCACAGACGATGCAATCTCAACCACACTGCACACTGCCCTAACCCATCTGGACAAGAGGAATACCTATGTGAGAATGCTGTTCATCGACTACAGCTCGGCATTCAACACCATAGTACCCTCCAAGCTCGTCATCAAGCTCGAGACCCTGGGTCTCGACCCCGCCCTGTGCGACTGGGTACTGGACTTCCTGACGGGCCGCCCCCAGGTGGTGAGGGTAGGCAACAACATCTCCTCCCCGCTGATCCTCAACACTGGGGCCCCACAAGGGTGCGTTCTGAGCCCTCTCCTGTACTCCCTGTTCACCCACGACTGCGTGGCCACGCACGCCTCCAACTCAATCATCAAGTTTGCGGACGACACAACAGTGGTAGGCTTGATTACCAACAACGACGAGACGGCCTACAGGGAGGAGGTGAGGGCCCTCGGAGTGTGGTGTCAGGAAAATAACCTCACACTCAACGTCAACAAAACTAAGGAGATGATTGTGGACTTCAGGAAACAGCAGAGGGAACACCCCCCTATCCACATCGATGGAACAGTAGTGGAGAGGGTAGCAAGTTTTAAGTTCCTCGGCATACACATCACAGACAAACTGAATTGGTCCACTCACACAGACAGCATCGTGAAGAAGGCGCAGCAGCGCCTCTTCAACCTCAGGAGGCTGAAGAAATTCGGCTTGTCACCAAAAGCACTCACAAACTTCTACAGATGCACAATCGAGAGCATCCTGGCGGGCTGTATCACCGCCTGGTATGGCAACTGCATCGCCCTCAACCGTAAGGCTCTCCAGAGGGTAGTGAGGTCTGCACATCGCATCACCGGGGGCAAACTACCTGCCCTCCAGGACACCTACACCACCCGATGTCACAGGAAGGCCATAAAGATCATCAAGGACATCAACCACCCGAGCCACTGCCTGTTCACCCCGCTATCATCCAGAAGGCGAGGTCAGTACAGGTGCATCAAAGCTGGGACCGAGAGACTGAAAAACAGCTTCTATCTCAAGGCCATCAGACTGTTAAACAGCCACCACTAACACTGAGTGGCTGCTGCCAACACACTGACACTGACTCAACTCCAGCCACTTTAATAATGGGAATTGATGGGAAATGATGTAAATATATCACTAGCCACTTTAAACAATGCTACCTTATATAATGTTACTTACCCTACATTATTCATCTCATATGCATACGTATATACTGTACTCTATATCATCGACTGTATCCTTATGTAATACATGTATCACTAGCCACTTTAAACTATGCCACTTGTTTACATACTCATCTCATTTGTACATACTGTACTCGATACCATCTACTGTATCTTGCCTATGCTGCTCTGTACCATCACTCATTCATATATCCTTATGTACATATTCTTTATCCCCTTACACTGTGTACAAGACAGTAGTTTGGGAATTGTTAGTTAGATTACTGTTATTACTGCATTGTCGGAACTAGAAGCACAAGCATTTCGCTACACTCGCATTAACATCTGCTAACCATGTGTATGTGACAAATAAAATTTGATTTGATTTGATTAACTCTGGGTCTTCCTTTCCTGTGGCAGTCCTCATGAGAGCCAGTTTCATCATAGCGCTTTCAAAGTTCTTTAAATGTTCCACATTGACTGACCTTCATGTTATAAAGTAATGATGGGCTGTTGTTGCTCTTTGCTTATTTGAGCTGTTTTTGCCATAATATGGACTTAGTCTTTTACCAAATAAGGCTATCTTCTGTCTTCCACCCCTACCTTGTCACAATACAACTGATTGGCTCAAACACATTAAGAAGGAAAGAAATTCCACAAATTAACTTTTAACAAGGCACACATGTTAATTGAAATGCATTCCAGGTGACTACTCTTCAAAGGGGGAGACACTCTATACCCAAACTGTTACAGACCTACAGTATATCAATCCTACCCTGCCTTTCTAAGGTCTTTGAAAGCCAAGTTAACAAACAAATCACCGACCATTTCGAATCCCACCGTACCCTATCCGCTATGCAATCTGGCTTCCAAGCTGGTCATGGGTGCACCTCAGCCATGCTCAAGGTCCTAAACAATATCATAACCGCCATCGATATAAGACAATACTGTGCAGCCGTATTCATCGACCTGGCCAAGGCTTTTGACTCTGTCAATCACCACATTCTTATCGGCAGACTCAACAGCCTTGGTTTCTCAAATGACTGCCTCACCTGGATCAACAACTACTTCTCAGACAGAGTTCAGTGTGTCAAATCAGAGGACCTGTTGTCCGGACCTCTGGCAGTCTCTATGGGGTACCACCGGGTTCAATTCACGGGCCGACTCTTTTCTCTGTATACATAAATGATGTCGCTCTTGCTGCTGGTGATTCTCTGATCCACCTCTATGCAGACAACACCATTCTGTATACTTTTGGCCCATCTTTGGACACTGTGTTAACAAACCTCCAGACGAGCTTCAATACCATACAACTCTCCTTCCGTGGCCTCCAACTGCTCTTAAATGGAAGTAAAACTAAATGCATGCTCTTCAACCGATTGCTGCCCGCACCTGCCCGCCCGTCTATCATCACTACTCTGGATGGTTCTGACTTAGAATATGTGGACAACTACAAATACCTAGGTGTCTGGTTAGACTGTAAACTCTCCTTCCAGACTCACATTAAGCATCTCCAATCCAAAATTAAATCTAGAATCGGCTTCCTATTTCGCAACAAAGCATCCTTCACTCATGCTGCCAAACATACCCTCGTAAAACTGACTATTCTACCGATCCTTGACTTTGGTGATGTTATTTACAAAATAGCCACCACACTCTACTCAGCAAATTGGATGCAGTCATATACTACCCACCACTGCGACCTGCATGCTCTCGTTGGCTGGCCCTCGCTTCATATTCGTTGCCAAACACACTGGCTCTAGGTCATCTATAAGTCTTTGCTAGGTAAAGCCCCGCCTTATCTCAGCTCACTGGTCACCATAGCGGCACCCACCCGTAGCACGTGCTCCAGCAGGTATATTTTACTGGTCACCCCCAAAACCAATTCCTCTTTGGCCGCCTTTCCTTCCAGTTCTCTGCTGCTAATGACTGGAACGAATTGCAAAAACCACTGAAGCTGGAGACTCAAATCTCCCTCACTAACTTTAAGCATCAGCTGTCAGAGCAGTTTACAGATCATTGCACCTGTACATAGCCCATCTGTAAATAACCCACCCAACTATCTCATCTCCATATTGTTTTTTATTTATTTGTATTCTTCTTTGCACCCCAGTATCTCTACTTGCACATTCAACTTCTGCACATCTATCACTCCAGTGTTTAATTGCTAAATTGTAATTATTTCACCACTATGGACTATTTATTGCCTTACCTCCCTAATCTTACCTCATTTGCAGATACTGTATATAGACTTTTCTATTGTGTTATTGACTGTACGTTTGTTTATTCCATGTGTAACTCTGTGTTGTTGTTTGTGTCGCACTGCTTTTCTTTATCTTGGCCAAGTCGCAGTTGTAAATGAGAACTTGTTCTCAACTGGCCTGCCTGGTTAAATAAAGGTGAAATAAAAAATACATTTTAAAAACTACCTCATGAAATTGGTTGAGAGAAGGCCACGATTGTGCAAAGTTGTCTTCAAGGCAAAGGGTGGCTACTTTGAAAAATCTCAAGTATAAAATATATTTTGATTTTGCGTTACTACATGATTCCATGTGTATTATTTCATAGTTATGATGTCTTCACTATTATTCTACAGTGTAAAAAATGTAAAAAATAAAAACCCTGGAATGTGTAGGTGAATCCAAACTTTTGACTGGTACTGTAGATATTTGTTTTGTTGTTACGGTGGAAGTTAAATCCAAAGCCAGGGAGGATGTGACCAGGGTGAGCAGGCACATAGAGGCGGAGGGGGCTGTAGATTAGAACACCCTGAATGACAGTACTGTAACTAGCTCAGCCAGACACACATCCCCATGAAGGGAAATGATATATTTCCAATTGGATCAATTAGGAGCTAAACCAGATAGTGATTTGATCTGTCAGAGTGAAAAATGTGAGTATGTGCTTTTCAAATGGAACAGCAAGTCTCACAACCCCGTGAGTGTGAGTGAGTGCTCACCCCTCTTTACATTGGTGAACCCATCCATCTGTTACACCTACAGGAGGAGAAACATAGTATGCCATTCTGAATGGGCCTTGTTTGAAATGCAACAGCAGCATCTAGTGACTGAATGAATAACTACATTATATTCAGGAGGCTCCTGCAAAGAGTATTTTTGAAAAGTATTTTTGTAACACACACTGACACGTACCTAATAATTTAATTCAGACTCCGATTGGCTATTTAAATTCAGCAGAATTTCTAATACTAAGGCAAATTAACAGAAAGTGTATGACTTGGGTTGGCATTATGTGTTGCGGATTAAGGGGCACCCCCAACATGATCAGTGAAAACAGAAATGATTACCAGACTTATTAAGAAAGTACTATTTATTAAAGGTTAATATCACGACAACATGCACAATACAAAGATTGGTGACATTGTCCTATCCTGAAGACCTCGTTTAAATAAATAGTTTGAAGAATACAACCTTCAGTTGAAATGGTTAGTATATCAAAAGAAGATTACAAATGTGTAAAGACCACAGCCCAACAATTGTCTTTTCTTGTATGCCTTCACTCCCTCGCGTCATAGTTTGAGAAATGGAGCGAGGAAAACATAAAACCACTGTTACAGGAGTCCGTAGCCTGGCTCTAGCTAATGTCAAATGTGAGATACAATTATCAAAGCAATCCAGTTGTAAGTGCCCCATCCTCCCATAAATTGTCAAATGTCATTAACATTTAAGAACCCCTGTGGATGAGGGTCATTTCTCACATATCAAGGCACAATGCCTTGTCTTCCTTCAAGGCTTCTGATGAATCATGTCAGTAATGTTTGCATATGAACATATTTGAGAGAACATTTTTCCAAATCCAGGGTCCAGATAGCCTCAAATAGTGTTTATGGCATATAGAAACCATCAACATAAACAGCTGAATACAAGCACTTAAAACCACCTAAGTGGTTGCTGGTCCTAGTCTAGTCAATTTGACCGTAAATCTGTAAGTATTGTAAATCTAGTTGAAGAATAAACATGTCTGGACAATGCCTAGCTACTCTGATCTGTATGAGAGGCAAATCACACTCAAATGTTTTGTCTCCAGAATTCTCACTAAAAATATATATTGTTGTATTTGTTTAAACAATACACTACCACATAGGTTACATCATGACACAACAGCACTTTCAAACACGGTGCATCTGCGTGGCAAGATTTAAACAAGTAGGGAGCAATGATTACCACCTCTGTGTATAATTAACAGATGCACTAGAATAACCATCCTTCTCTGCAAACCTGACACGTTAGCTCTCTTTGGGGTAACGCCTTTGTTGATTCATTTTAGTAAAAGATTTAAAGCATGGTCTGCAGAGTATGATTAGAGTGGGGAGTTCAGTTGAAGTGGTGTAGCTAAACTCCTCTCTAGGGAGCAGAAAGACAGTAGACGTTGTGGTTTCTTTTCAGTTACATCAGATAAACACATTTTTCTTCTGTGGGTAGCAGAGCCTAACTCCTGATCCCATGCAGGCGAGTAAAATGAGATTGTGGTGTGTGTGTGTATGCACACTGCATGTAACAAAGGAAAATATCTAGCATTTCATCGGCCTACACTTTGAACACCAGCTGCTAAACACTCAATCTGGTGGTTTTTTGTGGTCAAGGAAAAACAATACCAGGCAGTTAGTTCATTGTTGGGTTTCCTTTGCATCCACCCTTCCTACAGTAGTGAAATCCCTTGCCCTCAGCACTCATAAAGGCACAAAGAGGCCCCTCACGGGTACTATGGCTGGGTTAGTGGAGGAGTCACATCAGGTGTGCTGTCCATCACCGTCCTGCCATATCTATTCCAGCAATTATTCACTGGGCTCATCCATAATAATCACCAGTTGTGACAGGAGTACACCCGCCAGTGAATGCCCTAGTGGGGTTGTGGGAGCACAGACCTGAAGGGAGAGGAGTTACCTCGGCCAGTAACCGGTCTTATCTGAGCACTAGGGGAGAACAGAGATAGTGTATCTTCTTCCCTCGTACTCCAGCCTGGGTGGAATACTTCAAGACTGACTGAAGACTGACTGCACTGGGGAAATAAACTCATTTTCAACCGATGAGAACTTGGTCCTCAATGCAACACCGGGTTTGCCTTGCAAACTTCTTTGTTAATGTTATAGCTTCAAGAGCTCTTCCAGTAATTACAACATTTTCAAATCAGAAAATGTTGCTATTATTTGTCATTTCATTGGAATTTTACACTTCACATAAGACTACAGTGCTTTACACTAATGTGAATTGGCAAATTGATTGTAATGGTCACAACATCATATACTCGAGGGAGAAAAAAAAACAGTACTTCCAAGTTTTCCGTTCTAGAAGAACTTCACAAGAATATTGAATACAAAACGAGAGCTGGATTAAACTAGAGGTAGCTACATTATAATGACATCCCTAAGAGTTGCATTACTAGTTTGTAATGAAACAAGCTACCAATCTAGTTTACACCTGGCCCTGAATAGTTCCCTTAAGACAAAGCTTTCCTCCAGTTGATTAGCTTTGTTTCATGTGTACAATATATCAAAAGTACATTGTCTTACTAACAGTGCAAAGCAAAAGAGTAAGTCTGCAGATTTCAGATGAATACATTGTAGAGAAGGGGAAACTTCGCATCACTGCAGTAAACCTATGTGCATTAACACTGCTCTAACTTATCTACTTCATTCAATACCCCACTTAAGGCCTATGCTGTCTACTTTGCAGCCCCTTTGCTAGGTAGCTCAATTTCCGGTATTCAGTCAATAATTATGTATGTTGAAGAAGCCCACACTGGTTGGGGACTCCTTGACTGTGACAGTGACAAGATTGGCAGTGACGTCAGTAACAAACACATGCTCGATAAGGCTGTGAGTGGGCTTCCAGTCCTGGCCGGTCTGGACTGAGATGGACAAGTCCTGACTGTTACTTGGGTAGGGAGAATCCTGGTCAGAGTCTGAGGTGCTCTCCTCACCGGTGCTCATCTCACTCAGGAGGACCTTGGCCTGTTTGCCACTGTCTTTGGAGGCAGATCTCTCCCGCTTGCCCAGGATGTCTCTGGCCTCTGTGGAGGTGTTCTGGACAATGCTCTTCTCAACCCTCCCTTGGGCCCTTGTTGAAGTCAGCCTCTCAGGCCTCTCTGTCATGACACCTGTTTCACTGACCTCCTCCGCTTTGACCTTATCAACTCCAGGATGGTTCTTTCTGGGCTGTTGTCCACCAGGCGTGGCAGGACTCTGGACAGGATTTTTCTCTAGACCATACTGACCAACTGTGTCTTTCCGTGCTGGGTTGGCGGTGCTTCGCAGGTTGGACACTGGCGCGGTGCCATTGCCTGGAGTACCGTTGCCCTGTGTTGATTTGTTCACACTCTGCAGGTTTAGTGCCTGAAGGCTTGCAGCTTGGTTGGCAGGGCCTTTAGGAGTGGAGAAGGGGGCAGCAGTTTTGTTATTGGGTACCTGCTGCACTGGTGTTTGCCCAGGGGCATCTGGTTTCTTCTGCCCATTGTGGGAACCCAGCTGTGGCTGAAAAGCTCCTTGCAGGTTGCCATTGCTGGTTGAGAGTTTGGAGTTATGCAAATTCAACGCTGCTACGCCAGGAGATTTGCTTGCAGTCGTTTTTAAGTCCAAACCTGCTCCACTGTCCACTTCAGAGACCGACAGTTTGAAGTCAGAAGCTTGACTCTTGCTCTGGTTGGATCTCTGGTTGAAAGAGAGAGAAGCTAAGGTATTTGACCGGCCAGAGGCTGCAGTGTTCATGGAGTTTTTAGTAGTCCCACCCTGGGCCAGGGAACATCTGCCCTGGACACTCAGAGGGCCTCTGCTGTTCAACCCCATGAAGGTGAAGCTGGCTGGGTGAAAGGGTTTCTTGATTCCACCTCGGAGGTCTGCAGGGGAGTCTTTGGTAACTGTCTTTATGATCTTGCGCTGGCCCTTGTTCTGTTGAATGGCCTTCATTTCTGCAGGCAGTGCTTTCCTGCCTCGCTTCTTCCTCGGGGGCTCCGGCTTAGCCACAACAATCTGTGCTTTCTTCTGAGGGACGGGGTGGAGCTCCCGTGTTCTGGGACCTGGCTTTGCCTTTCTATCGTTGTTATCATCGTCGTCATCATCATCAGATGAGGAGGAAGAGGAAGAAGATGACGATGATGAGCCAGACGAAGATGACGAAGAGCTGCTTGACTTTGACACTTCAGGCACAGTTTCCTGAAATGAGGAAGAGAGAAGTCATATTACATTATATTTATGACATTTTGGTAGAAAATACTTTTCAATATTTGTAAAGGTCTTGAGAAAAGCATACCACAACTTTTCGAGGTCTCCCCCTCGGCCTTTTCCCTCTCTTGCAGATCAGGATTTCCTTTTCTTGTTCACTGTAAAAACAAAATATAGGAAACAGTCTTCAGCAGTAGTTTGGTAGAAGTAGAGCAGGAGTCAAGGATACAGACCGAGCACTGTTGAGTGTTTTGGAAACCATCTGAGGAGAGGGTATTCTCACACTAAACATATACACTGTGAACCAAAACTTGTAGCCTTCTTCTTGACAGAGACATATGGACTGTGTGTTCATGGCAAGACAGAATTTTTTACAAGTAACATCTCGTGAAGTATTGTCTGGTCTTGCAACGCCCAATGCTGGGCAAAAACAAATCAGGGGTTGCAGTAAAAATCCCCAGATGCTCATCTGAAAACATTAGATACGCTTTCACTTTTGGAAATTTGGTTGCTGTATTTGTTCCACCCCCTCATTTCCTGCTGTATATGTGTTTAAATTGTTGTTATCCTTCTACAAATGTATGTTTGCAAAGGAAAGTATACATTTGAAATTAAATATTTCCCTGCTTCAGTTTTAAGATGAACTGGCACTTATGACTCCTTTTATTTTACAAATTCATTATTTTATCCATTACCAATTCAAAATAATGTATTTTTATATCAAATGTATATTGAACCGAACGACCATCAAATAAAACTTGAAGGGTTGGGGAAGCCTAAACTCATATCGATGTGTTTACAGCCTGAAAACACAGATTGTATGCCTATCTGTGGGCTCCACATTGGCTTGAATGAGGCACTGTTAACCCCTGCTGGAGCATTTCAGAGGGCATTGTTTGGATATAGTGGATAGCTCACTCAGTGAGGTCCTGGGCAAATAGAAACTCACCTCTTGTTAAATGCAGCCAATAATCTTGGGTCAAGGATGTTCGCTTGGGGCTCCCAGCTATTGTGCCTGAAGCAAAAGGAAAATATGTCCATCAAAATACTAAAATCACTTAAAAATGTCCACAGTACTTTTTGGTAAAAGTTGATGATACAAGTTAGTCAATGCACTGATTGGACCAGTGTACCACTAATGAAATGTAGGCCTAGTGTAACCTAACCTAGTGACTAGAGACCTAGTATAACCTATACCCTAGTGACTGTGAGATAAGAGGCCTAGTGTAACCTAGTGTAGAGATAGGAGGCATATGCAAAGAGCTGTGAGTGGGAGGGTTAACCACATAGCAAAGGGGGAAGATAAGGAGAGAAGTTTATTTAAAACCAAGTGTGTAGGATCTGCCGCCTTCACAGGAATCAGAGAATCTCAAAAGGGCCAATACTGAGTTAATGTAGAAAGAGATCGCGAATTGGCATGCACATTATAATTTCCACCAACCACGTCTTACCTGTTTATATCACAACACGTAAATAACTTGACCAAGTCGATGGCGCTGGCAGAATCCGACAGCAATGTGAGGATTTGGGTTAAGAACGGGGTGTGAGTGACAGGCAGAATGCCCATTGATGATGGGATTAATAGCAACAATGAAACAGAAGGGACAAGGGAAAGGGCAACTGTGACAAGGACACGCTGGCAGCTGGAGCGCCCGAAAGGGGGGGGGGGGGGGGACTGATTTACGAAGATTCTATGTATACTACCGAGTCACGTTAGGCAATAAATAAACTATATCACATTATCATATACATTTAAACAACCATCACAAAAATTAGGCAAGTGTACCAACTGGACACTGTAGTTTGTGGGATGTGTTTGAGACTCGGCATACGTTTCCCAACGCAAACCTCTACCAACTCCCGCTTGTAATTTATTTATCAATAAAGCATATAATATAAAGCTGGATTGATAAACCACTAGCTAGAGCTCCAGTAAGAGAGTGATCAAATATGAGTTTCTATAGCCTAGTTTGTGTGGCCTAATTACTGAGAAAATTTCAAATAGACAAACCAGCAGATATTGAATATGAGAAACCAAAACCCTAAACGATCTGTTTGATTTGCATAACTAACTAGGTTAATTTCCAAACCTTAAAACCAATAATAATAATAATAATAATAGTAGTAGTAGGAGGAGGCAAGCGTAAACCCATAATTTCTCGTTTTCACGTGTAGCATGTTTTCGAGCGAATGTAGGTCATGTATGAATCCTTTTACTACAACAGTGAAGCAAAAAGCGACACGTTGTTGTTGTTTTCATTGTTTGAGGCTGCACTCGCAGCTGCAGCACCACTTGTACTTACTTGGATGACCATCCCCTCCACTTTACAAGAAACTCTAACTTCCCCTGCGAAAATAGAAAAGGGAAATGTTACCAAACTGTGGGCAGAAAATATTTTGGGATATGAGAAAATTATATTTTACAACATCTAACCTTTCTTAGTCGTTTGTTCAGGATGCATTCAGCGTCGAAAACCTGTTCTCCTACGGCGCTCAATTCCTCCATGTTCGCTCTTGCCTACTCTAGTATTTTATGAAAAGAATGGAAAAGAGGGCGGAAAGAAAACGCATTCTCGAAGCTTGTCCCTTGGCAGTTACCGTCCCTGTAAACGTCACACCTCGACGTGTGACCAATCAAATCGTTTTCACATATTGTGGTCAAAAATGTTCTATTATATTGACAAGATAATTGAGTGACGGCTTAAGCGATGGAACTACATGTCCTCAAAGATGGAAGGCGGGAGGGAGGAGGCCAGATCAGGTGAGAACATTATAGCCAATGAAAGGGCAGATACGTGTCTGAACAACAATATAAAGTCGTTTTTGTTTCCGAAATGCCACGTGCGTCCACATATCAGCGAATTCCTAACAACATAACCATTATGAAACTTAGAACAGATCAAATAAGCCTCATGTAAGAAATTAGCAATTACATCTGTTGTTGACCAAATTGGACACTCATTGACCTCCATGCAAAAATGCCTCACTCCGTGGCCTGTTTCGTGGACAGATTTTGGGCGGAGTAAACTCTCCATTCACCTCTTCCTCTCTGTTGTGGTTTATTGAGCACCACAGTGGCAGCGTCACAATACCCACAAAACCTAGCGGTCAAACAGGGAAATGGTTCCAATAATTTTTCCACCATTCATTTTTCCCATAGTGGATTTTAGAAACACTTAAAAATAAGGGCTGCGCTCTATGTAGGCTTACCCTGGCGTGACGTTTTGAAAACCATATAAACCTCTCGGGCAAGGTGACTTTTATAAATATAATTGGCTCTATTTACTCTCTGATTCGAAAATGCTAATTAGCATAATGCAATACTACAAAGCCCTGCAAGCTCCTGCATGTCATCTCTAGCTGACACCTTGTCTAACAGAAGTTTAGCCAATTTATTCATTACTACATTTAGCCAACATTAGATAGTTAATCCAGAGATTCTTACCTTTGCCTCGATTCGGCAGTCTCGTCCAGATCATCATGGTATTTGTAGCTAATTATTATTTCATTTTTGTGGGGTAAATACAGGCGAATGTATTGATAAAAGTCACCTTGTCCAAGAGAGATTTACATGGTTATCAACATGTCACGCCAGGGTAAGCCTACACAAAACACAGCCCTTATTTTAAGTGTTACTAAAACCCCCTATGGGAAAAATGAATGGTGGAAAAATGATTGGACCCATTTCCCTGTTTGACCGCTAGGTTTTATGGGTATAATGACTCGTACTGTGGTACTCTATTGGAGTTTTCCCTGGAAAATATGTTACTGAAAGCTTTGTATGAAAAATAGAACTTTCCCCCCCATACCCAATTCCTTTTCTATTATTTAAAATGGAAGGCCTTTAGTCAGGCCTGTTACTTTATTCTAATTGTATTACTCTTCTGGTAATGTTCACTAGCATAATGATGACCTGTAATGATAGTTTGTCATAATTTACAGTATAATTAAAAAAGTTAAAATGCAGATTTTCGATGTAATTTCCTATTAATTTAGATAATTATCTTGTCACGTGTTGTATTTTCACATATTATTTTAACAATTAGTAATCACCATCTTAAATCAAGTTGATATATCATCAAATGACAATATATATAAAATATATCTGTAAGGTCATGTCAAGAAATACAGTACTGTGCAAAAGTTTTAGACAGGTGTGAAAAAATGCTGTAAAAAATAGACATGTTAATAGATCATTTTTTTCTATTAACAAAATGCAAAGTGAGTGAACAGAAGAAAAATCTAAATCAAATCCATATTTGGTGTGACCACCCTTTGCCTTAAAAACAGCATCAATTCTTCTAGGTACACTTGCACAAAGTCAGGGATTTTGTAGACATATAGTCAGGTGTATTATTAAACAATTATGCCAAACAGGTACTAATGACCATCAATTCAATATGTAGGTTGAAACACAATCATTAACTGAAACAGAAACAGCTGTGTAGGAGGAATAAAACTGCGTGAGGAACAGCCAAACTCAGCTAACCAGGTGAGGTTGCTGAAGACAGTTTACTGTTAAAGTCATACACGATGGAAAGACTGAGCACAGCAACAACACACAAGGTAGTTATACTGCATCAGCAATGTCTCTTCCAGGCAGACATTTCAAGGCAGACAGGGGTTTTCAGATGTGTTGTCCAAATTCTTTTGAAGAAAACAAAGAAATGGGGCAACATTGAGGACTGTAGACGCAGTGGTTGGCCAAGGAAACTTACTGCAGCAGATGAAAGACACATCATGCTTACTTCCCTTCACAATCGGAAGATGTCCAGCAGTGCCATCAGCTCAGAATTGGCAGAAAAGTGGACCCTGGTGCACCCACCTACTGTCTGGAGAAGTCTGGTCAGAAGTGGCCTTCATGGAAGACTTGCAGCCAAAAAGCCATTCCTCTGATGTGGAAACAAGGCCAAGTGACTCAACTATGCACGAAAACACAGGAACTGGGGTGCAGAAAAATGGCAGCAGGTGCTCTGGACTGAGTTTTGCTGTAGCAGAAGGCAGTTAGTTCGCTGAAGGGCTGGAGAGCGGTACACAAATGAGAGTCTGCAGGCAAGTGAAGCATGGCGGGGGTTCAACAGTGAAGCATGGTGGAGATTTCTTGCAAGTTTGGAGCTTAATTTCTGCAAATGGAGTTGGGGATTTGGTCAGAATTAATGGGTCTCCTCAATGCTGAGAAGTACAGGCAGATACTTATCCATCATGCAATACCATCAACGAGGCATCTGATTGTCCCCAAATGAATTCTGCAGCATGACAACGACCCCAAACACACAGTTCTTAACGGCTTTCTCTATCTTCAGCGTGAAAGAGTCCTGGAAGTGACAGTATGGCCCCCACAGAGTCCAGACTCTATGTTGAGATCAATCTGGGATTACATGGAGCACGAGAAGCACCTGAGGCTGCCTAAATCCACAACTGTGGTTAGTTCTCCAAGATATTTGAGCCAACCTACCTGCCAAGTTCCTTCAAACTGTCTGCAAGTGTACCTAGAATAATTGATGTTTTGAAGAGAAAGGGTGGTCACACCAAATATTCATTTGATGCAGATTTTTCTTCTGTTCATTCACTTTGCATTTTGTTAATTGATAAATATAAATGAATGTCTATTTTTGAAAGCATTCTTAACAGCATTTTTTCGCACCTGCCTAAAACTTTGGCACAGTGTTAATGTACAGGATTTTTTTCCCCTAAACAAAGAACCCATTCAGACTATTGAAAGGTATTTCCATTACTTTATTTATATAACTTATTTATACAGAAACCTATAGGTTCACTCCACTCACTCACTGCCATCCAGAACAAAAACACAAACAATTATTTTGTTAGTTGACAGGATTTTGAAAAATATAACTAGTTTAATTATAAATCCATTTCTGATTTCCATCTTTCATATAATGCATGTCTGCACTGATGTCAGAGTATACAATTTGTCACTTTTTGAACTGGTTTTGTCCAGTGACTTAGTTTCAGATGTGTTGTTTTAGTGTAGCTGGAGTCTACTGATCTCAGTGTATCATGGCACCAATCATTGTTTAGAAAATACATCCTTTTAGAAAATGTCATAAGCATAAGTTGTCCCAGGTGGCATGGTGACTGTAAGGGCTTACATTCGCAAGGAAAAAAACCTCTCTGGTCAGTCTGCAGGGTGTCAGTCTCAACATGGAGGGGTTGCACTAGTCTGTGATGAGGTGGTTTTTAGGGTGTATGTCATAAGTAGTGACGTCCCTTTGTTTATCCATTTCAGATTTCACTTGGGGTGCAGTTTAAAGGGCAGTTTGAGTCACTTCCTTTCCCCCTGGAAGCACTGACTTCTCAGAGCTGAAACATAGGAAAAAATGATAACTTCTTCCCAATTATTCAGAATGAATGTTGACACAGGGTTATCCTAGTTCTCTAAAATGTAAATTTCACATTCAGTTTGAGGACTAAACCAATGACATGTTTAAATCATTAATACCCAAGCATTCTTGTTTACAGAATGTATAACTTTATGTAGCCTATCTGCACCATATTATCCAACTAGGCCTCTGCAGAGTCAGTATCCCGCTGACTACAATCAGCAACAGGACGTGAACAGATTGAGATCAATCCGGAGCTCAGCCAGCATGCAAAACATCAGTCTCTATCCCTAATTGACAGCCCATATCTACCCTGACCATCAAGTGTATTAACAGACCAAGCACTTGGCTTGTTCTTTTAGTTTTTTTTACCCCTGACAGATTGTTTCCACCGCTTGACTCGTTCAGTTTGTTTACCTGTCTCTAGGAATTACACCTTAACTATAGAAAGCTTCCAATCAGTCCATTATTGTCTTGAGTTATGGCAGAGGAAGAAACCGTGGCAGAAGCGGAGAGACTGGCAGAATCCAACATTGGCAGTAAACAAAAGAAATGAAGCATTTAAAGGAAAGTTGTTTGCAATTCTATGTATTTGCCAGTGGGCAAATATCTGTCTGCTTGTTTATTTTAATACTGTATGTTTGAGGTATCATTTGCCCTTTAACCATTAGGAGAATGAAACCATATCTGAGCCTGTATCTGTGGTTAGTCAATTTCTATGTTTTTCTCTTATTACATGCTTAGACACATTGCACACATTTCTATATATCAGATTGTGCAGGCAAGTATTCTTCACATTTTCCAATTCCCATTCATTTGTATAAATATTCAGACATACATACCTTCTATCATTTTTCTCCTTCTTGAATGCATTAAATGACACAACAGCTATGAAGACCACAACAAGAAATCCAGCCACTGCTGCCAATCCAACAAAGATATTTGATTTTATGTCCTGACGGAGGTCTGAAATACGAGACGTAATACAAATGTAATGTCATTTGATTTGTGTACATGGATGTCAATGGCACATTATTAATCTCATTTTTATTTAATTTTGTAATTTGTTGCATATTTGTACATTCTATATACATTGCGTTAGACAATAGATTACTTTGGCTGTGTAATGAAGGAGCAGGTGTAACACACTTTTTTGGGTCATTAGCCTGATATAAACTTACCCTCTGTGGCAGAGACCAGCATGTGTTTTGTGGCATCCAGGTGGCCATCATTGGGATCAGGCTTGATGCCCAGTATGTGACACATCAAGGGGTATATGTTCACTGTCTCAAAGGGGCCCACCTCCAGGTTCTTTTGGAACGCCGGGCCCACAGCCCTGAAGAAGGGCTTCATGTCCATTTCTTCGTTGTCAAAGCCATGCTCCCCCACGTTGAACTGCACTGGGAGGAACTTTAGAGACAAAGAGCCAAGAAGAGTCAGGGTGATCAAATCTGTAGGAGTCCATTTAGAGTAGGAGAAGTGAAATCGTGAATGATCAGAATGTTGCAATTCATATTGATCATCATAATGGGAAGCCTGAAGTCCAACTTGTCTTTCTATGATGTACTCTCAACTGGACAGCAGAGGGAGATGTTGACTAACTGAAGGAAAGGGTTGCTTGAGCAACCAGTACATCTGCTCAGTGCTTATAAGAACCGAAACGGGAGAATTTCCCTGTTCTCCATTATTAGACACATACTGTTAAAAGGACTGTTAATCAGGTTAAGAGGGAATCCTTTCATAAACTAAGGAGGCCTAAACATCACATAGTTCCTTTGGTCATTCAGGACAACTACTTTGATCATGAAATGGATATTACGATGGATTGTATGAACAGCAAGCGATACAGTTATACGGACACTTTTTTATCTTCACTTTGTTCACAGAAAATATATATACTGATATATTTAGATACACAGGGAGAAGGTAGGCTAATTACCATAGATATTATGTAACCCTTCTCTGAACATGCATAACATTTGCTTTGATAAAACTGAGAGGAGAATCTTTTGAAATGTCTAAATAAAGGGTCCGTAAACAGGAGACACAAGAGGGTCAAATACACTAAACTTATGTATTTTGATAATTAGACTTTACACTGAAGATCAACTGAACTCTACCACATACCCTCACTGGTACCACAGCCTTCAATGAGTTTATATGCGTTCAGGTGTGATCACTTCCTCTGATGGGTTACTGTCAGTATAGCATTTGAAAACGTTTGTAATTTAGCTATTTCTGTTTTACAGTATGTTGATGTGTAGTGGCCATCTCTCATATGCAAAAATGAGAATCAGATTTTTTAATGATTTGGTATCACTCAATGGAGTGGTAAAGTTGCAGGCAGCAGGGTTAAGCCAAATGTAAATGCTAATGTTGAATTTTGTGGCATGAATATCTTCATGAAGCATTAGAGAGCTCTGCATGCCATCAGCCAAACCTGCATTATCCTGGGAAGGTGGTAATGCACTTGATTAAAATTGTAATGTATTAAGATTAGAGTTGAATTCCTTGTTTCCGGTCTAAAAGATTCCATTTTCTCCATCGCTACAAACCAAATTCACTTGGTAATTCCTTCAATATTTGTAGTCCATTGAAATATGGCATGTTATCAGAAATCACATAATGCATGCAGGGGGATGCATGAGGTTGTGCCAAACTGTACTGTATATTATAGAAGTTATTAAATATTCTAGATGCCTAAAGATATACCGTATAGGCTACATGGTTATTTTTAAACCAGCTTCTTTGCTCATACTATGTTCACTGAGGCCAATCCTCTAATCAGTAATTCACATTAAAGCATGGAATTGGAAAGTCTACAACAATATGCCTGTTTAGTCTCACAAAAGTAAAAGTGTGCCTTTATTTCACTTTTTGTGTGCATGAAATTGGTTCTGTGCGTGATGGAAACCCTTAAAAAAACACGTCTTCATTTGTTTAAGCGAACTACTATTACTAAATACTATAGAGACATGCTATGAACCCACCCCGTTAATGACATATCCAGGGTCAGAGAAGAGAATGATGGGTAGGATGCGGTTGTTATTAGCAAAGTGAAGGCGCTTGGGCATCTCCTCCTTCTTGAAGACATGAAGGTGAGGGTGCGCCCCCTTCAGGGCGTTGTAGACCTTATCCAGCATGCCCTTCTTGGGAAGCAGCATCCCAGAGGGCCCAAAGTCCACCAGGTGAAAGGCTATATCTCTGAAGGAGAATCCGGGGATCCTGGAAAGGGTGATCTCCTTCACCAAGCCGTTACGGTACACATTGCTCATCCCATGGTCAGCGGTGATGATGATGTTGAGACTATCGGCAAGTCCGTTTTGTTCAGCCAAGCTGCGGATGTAGCCCACTGTTCTGTCCACCTGCTTGACCATCTCCCTCCGCTCAGGGGAATCAGGCCCGTATTTGTGGCCTGTGCCATCAGGCTCCCCAAAATACAGTGACACAAAGTCCAGGTCCATCTCACTGAACCAGGTGCCCATCACCTTCTCTACGTTCTCTTGCCATTTTGTCTCGTTTTTGTAGTCATAAAACCGTGGTTCCACTTCCTTCACTGTCTGCGTCTCTCCCTGGTAGGTGGATTGCGTGCCAGGAAAGTGAAGAGAGCCGGCCCTCAGGCCCTGAATATACAAATGGGGATGAAGAGAGGTGTCACGCACACACACACACTGTCTTACACACACACAGTCTTACATACAACACTCACACACACCGTACATGCATATATGCACAGACATTTAAATGACTATCCAGACTATTTGCATTGACATAACATTTGATTTGATTTGTATTAATGTAAAGAAAATGCAGGAATGTTTTAAGATGAAGGTGCATCTTAAATCATTCTGACCTGTCTCTGGGCTGTGATCCAGATGGGTAGAGTGCCGTTGTCCCACCACTCATTCTTAAACTGGGTAGCATAGTAAGGCAGTTTCTCACTGGTGGTGATGTTGAACCACATGTTGTGGATCACCCCATGGTTTTCAATGTAGCGCCCTGAAAAGAGTCACTGTCAATCTCTCAATATTCAGTCTGCCACATTCACATGACAAATTCTATCAACTTTATAGCCTGTGAGTGCCATGGCGCTTCTAGGACAAGGTCTTACGGCCGACACTGGAGATTAAAGGAATTTAATTTCAAGGAAGTTAAAATGTCTTTTAAACTGGCACTGATGATTCAAGAGTCAAAAATGAGAAGGAGAAGGAAAATAGAAATTCCTCCTTCAGCCTTCCCAACATAATCATCTTACTCAACTCTGAAGTCTGCTGGACCCTGGGACATTGAATTACAGTTAATTCATTTTTTCCAGTCACATTCACAATTCTTATAAACTAAACTGGGAATGACTTGTGATCCAATAATTGGAGAGAAAAAAGGACCACCATGACATGAACATGAACCTCCACAGAATCACTGCTCTCTTGGAGCCTGTAGAAAAGTGTTGTGCCTGGGTATCGATCTACAGAAGGTACCTGTTAGGAGGGTGAAATGTGTGGGACTGGTGATGGTGAGGTAAGGTGGGGTCACATATCTGGCCTTGACCCCGTCTTTGGCCATTGTGTCCAGATTCGGCGTGTCCACATCGCGGTCATAGTCCCACCTGAAGCCATCGAAGGAGACGAGCAGTACTTTATGCTGGCCTTTGGTGCTGTATCTATCCAGCGGTACACCTGAAGAGGACGCGGCCAACAGGAGGAAGAGACTCACTGTCCACAACATAGTGGGTACGACACAGAGCTGAGACTGTCACTTTACTCCGATCCTTGGGTATGCAGGCTGTTGCTATACACCGACTCCAGCACCTCACGGTTAAAGCCTTAAAGCCCCTCCCCTTCTCATTACACCTGAGCACATTTCCCTTCCCTGTGCCAGCAGCATGTGATCAAAGTTTCATCTTATCTGATCATATAGTATCTAGTTGATTAGATGGATGTTTGCTCAGCACATTTATGCATGGTGCTTGATTATGCTGTTATGTACTGTGTAATTACCATCCAATGTTTGTTCCTGTGCTTGTATAGGAAATCTCTTTTATTGTGATTGCAAGATATTAAATCAGTTCCAGAATGTTGTAAACAAGACTGTCCGCTTGGCTGTTATGTTCATGGACTTTGTCTGCCTGTCCGTTAATCCATTTTGTCTGCCCGTCTGTCTGTCTGTTTGTCCATCCGCCTTTCTGAGTTTCTAGTGAATAATTGACAAAGGGGAATGACACGTATGGATTTCACCTTGAGTGTGGATGGTACATGATCGATCTGACGCCTAGAAAATTGAGAAGAAAATGAGAGGATGTACCTCTTCATCAGTGAACTCCAGTCTCTAGGGAAACCGTAACCTGGTAGTATTTACTATTTAGTTTAGTATTTTATTAGCATCCCCGTTAGCTACTGCTAAACATTGGCTACACTTCCTGGGGTCCAAACAAAACATAAAACATGACATAATATATAACCTTAATAGACAAGAACAGCACAAGGACAGAACTATCCTAATCTAATAACAACCTTGAATCCTGATATCCTGATCTCACAGAAGTAGCTGGTTTGAGGAGTTAGCCAGGTAACTTTCTATGGCAATGAATATTCCAGAAATAACCTTCTCTGGGGAGGCTAATGCTGCGTTTAGATGGTACGAGATAGACAGCAAACTAGATGTCATTGTTTTCAATGAGAGCACGACGTTAAATGCTGTCCCTCGTCTAAACGCAGCATGACTTAGGACTAATATGCAAATACCGTCATACCCGTCGGCATGGCGGGAAAAGAATGCAGGAAAGATAGTGATGGTAAAAGCAAGCCAGCACGACGGTATGCGTTGCTATGATGATTTCACTAAACAGACAGAAAACAACGCTACGGCAGACTGCAAAAGTCAGAACTTTGGCGGCAAGTCCCGTCTACCGTGGCGGATGACGGCATTCACCGCCAGGCTCAGCGGTATTTACCGTCATGCTTTCATTGAAAACAATGACATTTGTTTTGCCGTCTTCCATGTAAACCTCGGCATAACTCAGTTTATCCTGAATGAAGTGTCCGAGTCGCTGGTTGAGGACCAATGAAATCAGATTGCCACCCTCTTGCAAACATTGCGTAATTATTCCCTTCATTTGAGGATGACGACCGATTCAATATTTTATTTATCTTTTTTTTTGTGTTCAAAAATAGTTATATTAAAATACCTATGACATTACATATTTATTAAGGACAGGATGCATTTAGGGGATGTTATTGCGGGTGTAGCGAAATGCTTGTGTTCCTAGCTCCAACAG
Source organism: Oncorhynchus clarkii lewisi (assembly GCF_045791955.1). Classification (NCBI taxonomy): domain Eukaryota; kingdom Metazoa; phylum Chordata; class Actinopteri; order Salmoniformes; family Salmonidae; genus Oncorhynchus; species Oncorhynchus clarkii. Next base: position 49,132,230 of record NC_092159.1, on the reverse strand, counting down.
TGCAGTGGTATCTAACAGTTCACAACAATACACATGAATCTAAAAGTAAAATAATGGAATTAAGAAATATATAAATATTAGGACGAGCAATGTCGGAGTGGCATTGTCTAAAAGTTTACCCCGGTGATGCGTTGTGCAGATCTCACCACCCTCTGGAGAACCCTGCGGTTGCGGGCGGTGCTGATGCCGTACTAGGCGCTGATACTGCCCGACAGTATGCTCTCAGTTGTGTATCTGTAAAAGTTTGTGAGGGTCTTAGGGGCCAAGACAAATTTCTTCAGCCTCCTGAGGTTGAAGAGGCGCTGTTGCGCCTTAGTTTTGTTGATGTTGAGGGAGAGGTTATTTTCCTGGCACCACTCCGCCAGGGCCGTTACCTCCTCCCTGTAGGCTGTCTCATCATTGTTGGTAATCAAGCCTACTACTATTGTGTCCTCTGCAAACTTGATGATTGAGTTGAGCCGCGTGTGTGGCCACGCAGTTATGGGTGAACAGGGAGTACAGGAGGGGGCTGAGCATGCACCCTTGTGGGGCCCCTGTGTTGAGGATCAGCAAAGTGGAGATGCTGTGTCCTACCTTCACCTCCTGGCGGCCGCCCGTCAGGAAGTCCAGGACCCAGTTGCACAGGGTGGGGTTCAGGCCCAGGACCCCAAGCTTAATGATGAGCTTGGAGGGTACTATGGTGTTGAAGGCTGAGCTATAGTCAATGAACAGCATTCTTACATAGGCTGCAACGATACATGCATGCGCAGTTACAAGCCTGCTAGAGTTAGCGGCAGGCAGATGAGCAATATCCACCGTCGTAGTACAGATGTAGCCTGAGCTGGAATGTGGAGCGATCTGAAGCTAGTTCATTTCAGAAAAGCCTGGGTACATCTCGCTATGTACGTAGTATACCCCTCAGTTGTTCTGTAAACACAAGAGAGAATCCCACAACATCCGGAACCATCCGTGTTCTTGGTTCTTCCATTTGCATAGGCTGGACATGTGATTCATAGATGCTACGGAATGCAAGGGAAACACATGGAAATGGAAATGCAATAATCATGTGGAGTTTCACCAAAGTCGTTAATTCCTGCTCAGTTCACCTGGCGTGAACAGAGTCACATATCATATCTTTTGGAGTAGCACCGAAAGTATTTCTCCCACTACGTTCCCCTAACAAAGACATATTCCTTTTAATAACTCACTCCTCAATGTGTTTTTAGCTTCGGGCTAGTGCTAAATAACCTTTTAGATTTGGAATTTGCCACCATGACCATGGACAAACAACCAACAAAACAAAACTATTGGCTGTGGCATCTGTTTTTCTAGCGCTTTACATCAAATCATGTACCCTTCCAGACACTGTACTGTATATCACTCACTGGTTTATGACGCTACTTTATCAATGTCGATCAAATTCCCTGACAAGCTAGCCCTTCAAATGGGTTCTTTCTTTTGTCCTTGGCGGGAGTTCAAGGGAAGTATCTAATCTTCACGGAGATAAGGGATAACATTCATCAGCTCTCATTTACCTCATTCATATTCAGTAGCTGTTTCGTATTAACTCCATCCCTAGTCCAACGTCAGCAAGATTTGGTGCAGCATTTAGGACTGTTGAGAGCAAGGGAGACTCTCAGATCTCTGCCATGAGAACTTTATCAAAAAACACACACACTGAACTTCAGGGGCAGGGAAACTTTATGTGACCCTCACAATTATGTTACATCTCTATTTTTGTATCTTGTGGGAAAGTGTGTTATTTGTCTTTAGCACTCCCTGCTGCCCATATAATACTATTGCACCACATAGAGATTACAACTAAGGATACAATCACACTAAACAATACAGTGAAACTCTCTCAAATTGTATGGATCTTATTTTCAGTCTGTCCACCCATTTGGTAGTTGGAGCGCTCTGTCTTCTACGAGAGATACAGTACACATTACATGTTATTGATTGAAACATTCCATTAGATTAAATGTGGTATTCCTTGTCATGAACCGACTTTGTTCAGTCTTTAACTGAACCATTTCCCCTAGGTTTCATTTCCAAGTACTCATCGAGTACATGTCAGGACTACCTGACATGATGACTCCTTGCTGTCCCCAGTCCACCTGGCTGTGCTGCTGCTCCAGTTTCAACTGTTCTGCCTTATTATTATTCGACCATGCTGGTCATTTATGAACATTTGAACATCTTGGCCATGTTCTGTTATAATCTCCACCCGGCACAGCCAGAAGAGGACTGGCCATCCCACATATGCTCTCTCTAATTCGCTCTTTCTTTCTCACTCTCGGAGGACCTGAGCCATAGGACCATGCCCCAGGAATACCTGACATGATGACTCCTTGCTGTCCCCAGTCCACCTGACTGTGCCGCTGCTCCAGTTTCAACTATTCTGCCTTATTATTATTCGACCATGCTGGTCATTTATGAACATTTGAACATCTTGACCATGTTTTGTTATAATCTCCACCCGGCACAGCCAGAAGAGGACTGGCCACCCCACATAGCCTGGTTCCTCTCTAGGTTTCTTCCTAGGTTTTGGCCTTTCTAGGGAGTTTTTCCTAGCCACCGTGCTTCTACACCTGCATTGCTTGCTGTTTGGGGTTTTAGGCTGGGTTTCTGTACAGCACTTTGAGATATCAGCTGATGTACGAAGGGCTATATAAATAAATTTGATTTGATTTGATTTGATCGATAAGGTTTAAATGACTAGCATGCTGTTTGTTTGAGCATGTACTGTTTGGTGGCTGATAATCATGGGGTCAAGTACAGGCCAATGTTCAGAGAGCCCACTCTCTGTGTTTTGAATTGTAAGTAAACAGACATTTGATGCATGAATAGCCCTCTATCAGGTTGCACACAAATAAGCATTTAGCTCAGTATCCACTGTGCCAGACCGACGGCCACTACTATAATTGTGTGTATGGTTAATTATGTTGAGATTGCATGTCACATTCATATAGCTCATGCTGATACAGTGTGAAATGTGGTTTCTGTATTCTAAACAATAGATTCATCACTTGTATGTTTTTGCATCTGGGATATTATTATGGTTTGGAGCAGGGGAGGTAGTGATGTTGAATGTAGGCTTTTTGCCCACTAATATAGCTTCAGTTAGTTCTCATACGTATTCCTCCCTGCCGGCATTGCTCAGCAACAGAGCCAGCATAGCAGACCCCCTCCCTGCCTCTCCTCCCTCTCCCTTGTCGATGTTTGGCACAATCTGATGGGGTGTGATCCACAGTGACCAGGCCCGCAGCAGCTGACAGCTTCTCTCATGGTGTTGTCATGTCAAGGGGAGGCTTTGTTAAAATGGGGAAAAAATTCTCCAGAGGAGCCCCCACTGAAACAGGAAAATGGCAGAGGTGGTAAAGAGAGGGGACTCTTTCACACCTGTCAAACACCCTGGCCATAACAGAGGGACGCTGTTGTGGCTCGGATGATGGCAGGCCTTACACTCGGGTACCTACAGTAACAGTACAGACTCACCATGGCCAGTTAACTGTCAATGACAGGACGTTGCTCAGGGCAGTGCCCAAGGCTAAAGTTCAGGAGGATGCTCGCACTCGAGGACTAGTCGCTCGGCTTTGATTTAATGTTTCATGCACGTTACACGTCCCACTCTGCCCGGGCTCTCGGCTGCTATTACTGTATTACTGTAATGTTACCGTTGTAAGGGTTGAAAGTACATGTCAGCACTTCATCCATCTGAGTATATGCCCAAACTACAAGGCTATGACCTTCACTGTATGGTTATGCCATTGCATTGCATTAGCTGTTTGCTTGTTGTCAGTGCTTCATGACACTGATTTGATAACAATGAGATGAACATTTAAGGAAGGCCACATTCTGTTTGCCCTGAGCAGCGTTGTGCAGATCAGCAGTATATTGAGTTAGGATGGAACGATTCATCTGAGGACCATTTCTTCGATAAAGATGTACTGTGGATGCATTTCTACTCATTGTGCTGGTAGTGTGTTTCACATTATATTTCTTCATTATTCTCTAAACGTCATTCTTTGAACTGTATATCTGACATTGCCTGTACTTTGTGTTGCTATATGGGATATTATTATCTGGTTTGTCCGTAGTGTATTAGCTTTGGGGAAGAATACACTAACACTTTTTTGGTTACTACATGATTCCATATGTGTTATTTCATAGTTTTGATGTCTTCACTATTATTCTACAATGTAGAAAGTAGTACAAATAAAGAAAAACCCTTGAATGAGTAGGTGTTCTAAAACTTTTGACCGGTAGTGTATGTGTCATATCAGTATGTGTTCTACATGCATAGCTTCTGCCTCGGATGCTTAAGTAACAGGCTTGATGTAAGAGTGAGTGAGGTGTATGTGAGCTAGCAGCAGAGGGGAGGCGAGGCATTTGGAGGCAACAGCCAGGGCTGATTTGCAGCTCCATTCCAGCGTGTGGGCCCTTTCAGGCTCTCCCGCCTGTAACAGGTTGACGTGATAAACTCCAGACGCAGCAGCAGCTCTAGTCAGATGTGGCATGGTACTCCCCCCCCTCCTCCCCGTGCTCCTCTAATCTCGGCCTGGTGGCTCTCTGTGGCACTGGGTGGCTCCAGCGCTCTGGATTTACACCTTCACAAGGAAGTAATTGATTTCTTTAATTTGTTTCAAGAGAAGCCGTTGTCAGCCGACCAGGCAGCCATTTTTCAAGCCACTTTAATTAAATGCCAGGTCTTTAGGTGTGATATGAAATTCGTTTGGCTCCTCTGATCTTCTACTCCACAGACAATTCATTAACATTTCTTATGTGCCTTTATGTTTTACACAAAGCTTCAAAAAGGAGCTCAACTGTGACATTTTGGTTTCTGTACCATATATTTAATCATTTCTTTACGTGCATTTAGACTGCAACGATAAAGTGTGTCTGTTCCACATAAGATAAAGCAGCCTCTCAGTCTCAGTCTGAAAAGGAATTCAGAGAAAGAATGACCTGAAATATCCATCCAGGAACACATTGTTTTAGTATTATTGTAGAAGGTATTAAAATATGCCTTAAGCTGTAGTACAACTTTGACCATGGTATTATGTGTGACCACTGCTAAGTCCTGGCTTTATTGACCTAAATAAAATGCTCATACTCATAGAAGATAACTTGTCTTTCTGCATTTAGCGGTTCAAACCATTCTAAATGATTACAAGCTGGTTTATAGTCCATAGTTCTGTTTCATTTCCGCCTCAAAAATGTTTTGTCTTTCTCTAAGCCTGTACTGAATATTACATTTGTGTAACGGCTCTCTTCTTCGTCTGATGATGAGGAATAGGAGTCATCGGACCAACACGCAGCGTGGTAAGTGTTCATTGTAAATTTAATTAAATAAACTGAACACTGAATGACAAAAAACAACAAAGAGAGTGAACGACACAAAACAGTCCTATAAGGTGAAAAACCACAAAACAGGAAACAACTACCCACAAACACAGGTGGGAACAGGCTACCTTAGTATGGTTCTCAATCAGAGACAACGATTGACAGCTTCCTCTGATTGAGAGCCATACCAGGCCAAACACATAGAAATACAACACACAGAACAAAACAGAATGAAAAACATAGAATGCCCACCCCAACTCACGCCCTGACCAAACCAAAATAGAGACGTAAAAAAGGAACTAAGGTCAGGACGTGACAATTTGTCTGTTGAGTGATGCTATATGAGACAGGACAGCTGACGATAATTATCTAGTAACCGGGAGATACTCTATTCTCGCCCACAGAACAGGGTTGCATACACACCCCCATCCCCATAATATCTTCCTGCCTGCCTGCCTGCCTGCCTGCCTGCCTGCCTGCCTGCCTGCCTGCCTGCCTGCCTGCCTGCCTGCCTGCCCGCTCGCCTGCCACCCCACTCGTTCTGACTCAGAGCTCCTCCATAATGCTCCTCTCCACATATCCTCTCACAATGGCGCTCTCTCCCTCTCATGGAGATTCACAGCAGCTGCCTCCTCCTGCCTGCCTCCCACCGCCCATCCACACTGCACTCCCCAGCTTCAAAGAGGAGTAAACATGCTGAGACTCATAAAACAAAAAGGGGAACCTGCTCCAGGATACCACATTACCTCTCTGTAAGAGTTCTGGGTGAAACATTCCTTAAAATATAGTTTTTTTTACACAAACGAGCTCGGATGGGAAGTGCAGCTTGTGAAACAAGCAAGACCAGGATTTCACAAGGGATTTTTGGAAAAAGGTTTGAGCATGAAATGGCAGAGGACGCGTCGTAAATGGTACATTAAAAGGAGTCCCAGATCAATTTCCCCAGCCAAATGCTGCATTACAGGAGTCATTTTGACAAAGTAGCCGTGTGATTATTTTGTATTTCCATTTGAAAGCAATTAGCTAGTGGCTGGGTCTTTCCCTTGAGTTTCTGTGGCTGAATGTAAGGAATGACTCAAGATAATTGCTGTGAAATGAACAGAGCGCGAAGTTAAGGGAAGCAGCAAAACGTCAGGGTTCCCTCTCCACGGAAACGCCCTCTGCCTTTGTCGGTGCACCAGAAAATTAGGCAGCAAGCGATAACAGAGCTTGAATGAGTAAACGCCGGGGCCGAGTGATATTTACTCCATTCCAGGCTATTACAGAAATTGAGTGTTTCCCTGGGTCTCACGCTGTGCCGCCAGAGTGGCTGAGTACAGGAGGAGGAGGTTTGACACACATGGCAGCGCTGCAGCCTCCGCTGCCATGAAGGAAAAGCAAGTTGAACAGCAAAACAACAACGTTTGTATAACAGCACGCACTCCATCCAAACACATGAAGTAGCTTAACTTAGCCACAGGTTGGCACTATGGCCGTTCACTGAACCCTGAAAGGACACAATGAAGTTTGAAGAAATGGGAAGGGACTGACCTGGTGTTGTCTAATGTATCTTAGCCGGAAGCTGTCTCCTCAGCCCCTGCACTAATTACTGGCTTGCTCAGAGGCAGCTGTCCCTTGGTATGCCTTTCATGCCTCTCTTAATTATGTCGGCCAGGAGAGAATGTGATTGTTATTGTCATTACTCTCGTTAGTAATTAAGCATCTATTGACCATCCAACATTCAGTCGGTTTCATTAGGCCTGAGGTCTAGAGATATGGATTAGTCTCTCCCAGCGTCACACAGCCAGGCAGGCAGGCATAGCCGTGGAGCACCACCACACAGCACCACACAGCACCACACAGCCAGGCAGGCAGGCATAGCCGTGGAACACCATCACACAGCACCACACAGCGCCACACAGCCAGGCAAGCAGGCATAGCCGTGGAGCACCACCACACAGCACAGCCTTCCACTGGGTGGTTGAGGTCTACAGACGAGAAAGGAGAGGAGGAGGAAGAGGAGTTGAACTGCGGCTTTTCTCCGCCCTGTGACAGGGACAACCTTTAGCCCGCACTCAGCATGGAGGTGGTGAACGAGGGGAGTCTCTCTCGCCTTCACGCTGTGTCTCCATCAGTGACGCTGCAGCATTGACTGGCTCTCCCGGAGGTGGCATGGCAGCCACGGAGAATACTTAGGCAGGAATGTCAAGAATCTGCTAAATCCTCAACCAGAGGTGGATGTGAGTTGACCGACAGGAGAGAAGGATGAGCGGTGGCGCTGGGGAGAAAAATATGAATTGAAACACCAGGGATTCCCTCCCATAGGGAAAGTGGCAGAAGAGGGTAGACTAATAGCCTCGGGGATGGGGGTTAAATAATCGTCCAGGAGTGACAAGGAGCCAAAAGCAATTCCTAACTGAGAACTAATCCCCACTTTTTGCAGGGCGAGGAGAGAGGGAGATAAGCTTGGAGGTTAATGCAGAGGCAGCTCTCCTCTGTCTTCCTCGGTGACAGCCCCTGACAGGCGGACCCTAGCAGCACGGCTTGTTTATGTTAATGTAGGCGGCCAAGCAAGCTCCCACGCTGCGCTCCACCAATAGAGACGTCAGAGGCTCGTAAGAGTGGCACGACAACCTCTCACTGGGGTACCCAGAAACTCTGCCTCCACAGACGGGGACCCGCTAGGGCTCTACCAGTCAACCATGATTCACCATCTTCCTCTGTGCACTTGATATGAACAACTGCCACAGTTTGCTTTCGAGGGCGCCATGCTCAACTGTCATGCCCTTTCTTTTAATGAACCTCAGAAACGATGAAAATACAGTTTGAAAGTACAGTATGCTCAGTATCCTGATGTGTATTTCTCAAAACATTCTGCACAGTTAGAGAAATAATGCTCTTATTTTCGGCCCAGTTTATGAAACAGGAACACATACAGTGTTTCACACATTCTACTGTAAGTTTGTTGTTAGAAAACATACGGTATCTTTAACGATGATGGGATGATTCATGAAGACCCTCCTGCCAGTTTGTAATTAATCAATAACAACAATATGACTGCCCATCCTCTATATGTTCTTATCTCCATGTTCATCTTGTTGATACTCTGAGCTATCTTCCTCATCATCAGCCCTGTCTCTAACTGATGAATGGGTCTGCCTCTCTGACCTGGAGTCCCCTTGTTTGTGTCAGTGTGATGTAGGGTCTGACCTGTGGAGGTGACGCCCAGATTAGGCAGGAGCCAGATGGGGCCTAGGAAACAGATGAGGGGTCAGAGGCGTGTGAGAGATGCCTCTCCCCTGGCGTCTCTTTTGGGTCTCCTTCATCCCGCCGCGTACAACCTGCGCCAGCCTTTCATTCTAATCTGATGATAATGATATTTGCTCAGGACGACCTCTGCATGCACAGTGTAATTACCCCTCCAGGTCTTTATGATCTCGCCTATTGGAAATCGATGGGCCATAAGAGGACCCCATCAGAGCTTATTATTATCACTGCTTGGTTTTCGTTACAACACGATCAGATTTAATATGTTGTGTAGTTTTTTACGTCATGTTTTTTTCATCAGCTGGGGTGGTTAAGCAGGTGTCTGGTCACTGTCAGAACAACATCCCCCAGAAACCTCAGCATGATGCAACGCTTTGTTGCTTACCCTTCACTTCACACTGAAGCCATTACCACAGACTGTCATCTAAGTATAATCCCTTCCCTTAATGACACCTTGCTCTTAGTGGTACTCAGCACTATCAACTTCTGTCCATGCGTTTGAGGACTCTCTTCCATTAGATACTCATCCATGGTCAAGAACCCTTAGAATCAGTTTCATCTCCCTGTTGATTGAGACACTTCAGTAGGGCCCCGGCCCAATAATTGTCTGAACCTAGCTCCTACAGACCGTTTTCTGCGGCTGCCAAGGGCATATGTATGGCCCACTGATCTGGAGCGTATTGCCATTATTTCTGCTTTATGAGATCCAAACTTGTTATTTCAGGAGTCACAAATGTCTTTGCAGTGACCTTCTGTCTCTTCCACCTTCCCTATCTGTTAGTGTCAGTGTTGTCAAGGAGATAAGAGGATCACCGGTGAGATTCCATCAATGGGGAAAATGGGCACTGCTGAGATTTATTATTGGAACAATGGGGATGACCATGTCTATGCAATTAAACTGTCATTCTGGACTTACATCTAGTATCATGTCCATAGAATATGTCCTTGAAGTTTACCTTTAGTTTAAGCATTGCTTTTTGTATGTTTTGAGTCATACTATGGGCTCACCAGCTTTTTTGAATGTTCTTTTATTGACCCCTGAAAAAGGTCTGGCTCAGTCAACAACTTGGAGTTGTCATGTTTTATGAGTGAAATTAACCTTATAACACAGCTTTCAACATGTATTGTGCACGAGTGTTCCAGGGATTCCAGAATGCCTGTGACTTTAAAAACCCGTCCGTGAGTGTTCAGCAGGGCCACTGACCCCTGAGTTGTGGGGATAGTGTCTGGGAGTAACAGTTTCTGGTCGGTAGAGGTCACAAGTCAGAGTTCGAAGGAACAAACATGGAGGCAGAAATATGAAGAAGGATTAAATTTAAGGAGAGGGGCCAAAGGAGGAAGGTGAGAGGATTGGATGTGGTCGGTGGCAACATTGAATTGAGTGTGAAAAGTATTTTTTAGCTGAGGACAGAAAAGGTGACAAAAAGGAGAGGTGGACGTGATCGATCTGTTTGTGCAAAGGGCAGAGGACTGCCGAGACACAACAGTGGGAGCCATGAGTGAAATAGACTCAAGAGGATAGGAGTGCACAACCAATGTGGATGGGGAAAGGAGAGGCACAATTAATGAGGAAAGGGTAACCAAGACATGGGAGATGAGATATGACTCTGTACCGGTACCCCCTGTATATAGCCCCGCTATAGGGATTTTCTTAAAACTGCAATGTTGGTAAGTAAGGATTTCACTGTAAGGTCTACCTACACCTGTTGTATTCATTGCGTGTGACAAATACAATTTGATTTGATTTGAGACTGGAGGACAGAGGCTGCAAATTACAAGGCTATACTGACAGAAAAGATGGGATAAGGATATCTACTGTAGACATACAGTTTTATTTTATTTTATTTAACCTTTATTTAACCAGGAAGGGCTCATTGAGATTAAAATCTCTTTTTCCAGAGAGCCCTGGCCAAGATAGGCAGCACCAAGTCATTACAAAAAAAATACAGACAGACAACATGAAAAACTATAAGTAATCTAGTAAAAACCATTGAATTCACAAGAGTATAAAACAGCAAATTAAAAACATTGACAGGTCAGGGAATCAGCGTTAAAATCCTTCATCAGTGATTTAAAAACACCAATCGGGACAAGTTCTTCCAGTTGAAAAGTATTTTGTAAGGTGTTCCAAGACGATGGCGCAGACTACATAAAAGCCCTTTTACCAAATTCAGTTCGGACATTTGGAACAGTTAGCAGGATAAAGTCCACCGAACGAAGAGAGTACCCACCACATTTCTGAACAATAAAAATGCCCAAATAAAAAGGTAGTAAACCCAAAATGGCTTAGTAAATAAAAGTCTACCAGTGACTGAGCCTACGAGTGACTAGAGAAGGCCAGCCAACCCTGGTATACAAAGTGCAGTGGTGCGTAATGGTTTTGCAGTTTAAAATAAATCTCAAAGTGCCATGGTAAAGAGTGTCAATTGATCTCAAACACTGAGCGGAAGCATTCATATATAAAATATCCCCATAGTCTAGTAAAGGCATAAATGTAGTTGGCACTAGCCTCCTTCTGGCTTCAAAATAAAATTATTATTATTCCTAAAATAAAATCCCAATTTCAGCTTCAATTTTTTTGTAAGTTGTTGAATATGCTATTTAAAAGAGAGGCCGTCATCAATTAAAATTCCAAGATATTTATATGAGGTTACAACCTCAATCTCCTTGCCCTGACAGGTAGTAATAGGTGAAAGGTTCAGAGGTCTATTTCTTGCATTAGAAAACACCATTAGTTTAGTTTTGTCAGTATTGAGGATAAGCTTCAATTGACACAAGGTATGTTGAACAGTATAAAAAGCAGTTTGCATGTTCTGGAAAGCTTTTGTAAGAGACGAGGCACAATAGTAAATAACAGTATCATCAGCATAAAAATGAAGTTGTGCATTTTGGACATTTTTGTCTAAATAATTTATATAAATAGTGAATAAGAGAGGACCAAGTACAGAGCCTTGGGGCACACCATTCAAGACAGACATTTAACAGACTTAAGCCCATCAAATTGAGTGCACTGAGTTCTATCAGACAGATAATTAGCAAACCATGCAACTGCATGCTCCGAAAGACCTACACTCGACAGTATGTCACATGACGTAGGCACAAATCGAGTAGACAGAGGAAGGAGACTAGTGATGAAAAATAAAGCAAAGTGAACAAAGGCAAAGGGAATAAGTGGCTGAGAATTGAATTCCAGACAGGGGTTGGTGGACAAGGGACAGATGAGACAAATACATTTTTAGATTTTGGTCACAGATTCTCTGAAAGGACTAGAAGGAAAATGCCATCTCCCAATGAGTATTTCATTCTGCCAAGGCTTTGTGGAGTGCCGGTGACTTAAAGTGATGAGTGAAGTGAGAATGAAAAAGAAAGAGAATAAACAGTTCCAATATGCAGCTTTGTACCCAAAGACACGGAAAACACTTCCATCCTGCTCCATCATTTCCGAGGGATCTGATGCCATTGTGCCCACTGTCACATCCTACCCTACAAGAACACATCACCATACAGCAAATAGGCCTCAAATGCAATCTGTGGTAATGCCACACCCAATGGTCGATCACCAAACTATAATTTGGACCGTGCTTACCAGAGAAACAAAACTTTTAATGGTGCTCTGACATTGTTCCATGGTAAGGAAAATATACTGAACACAAATATAAATGCAGCATGCAACAATTTCAGAGATTTTACTGAGTTACAGTTCACAGAAGGAAATAGGTAAATTGAAATAAATGTATTAGGCCCAAATCTATGGATGTCACATGACTGGGTAGGGGCCACCCACCAGGGAGACAGGCCCAGCCAATCAGAGTTTTCCCCACAAAAGGGCTTTATTAAAGATATAAATACTCTTCGGCACCACCCTCCTCCGGGCTGGTGTGATTACACGTGGTCTGCAGTGGTGAGGCCGGTTAGACATACTGACAAATTCTCTAAAACAAAATTTGAAGGTGGCTAATAGTAGAGAAATTAACATGAAATGATCTGGCAACAGCTCTGTTGGACTTTCCTGTAGTCAGCATGCCAATTGCACGCTCCCTCAAAACTTGAGTCATCTGTGGCAAAACTTCACATTTTAGAGTGGCCTTTTATTGTCCCCAGCACAAGGTGAACCTGTGTAATGATCTTGCTGTTTAATCAACTTCTTGATATACCACAACTGTCAGGTGGATGGATTATTTTGGCAATGGAGAAATCCTCACTTACAGGGATGTAAACAAATTTGTGCACAACATTTAAGAGAAATAGGGTTTTGTGTGTGTTTGGAACAGTTCTGGGATCTTTTATTTCAGCTCATGAAACATGGGACCAACACTTTACATGTTTTGTTTATATTTTTGTCCAGTATAGATCAATAAAGTATTCTTCATTCTTCTTTATTGACAGCCCTATTACAGAGAGATCTGGTGCAGTATTTGGCTAGAATTGTGTTATTGGTGAATGGGAGTTTAGGTGTGAATGCAGTACAACCATCTCTGTTATAGTTCAAGGGCTAATGTCTTGCTTTGTTGAAATAATTTTCAAAGCTTTGCTGGCTTGTATACTCATCAGATTGGTAACAGATAATACCTTTCTAAACCGTGTCAGCATTCCCCCAGACAGTGTGAAAGAGTCAGAGGGCCAGTTGGCAGATTGAGTATATTTTCTGTTATTTTAACACCTACTGTGTGTAAAAGCAGTTGTATTCAGACCAACACTTCCATTCAATCATTTTCAGATTGAACACTGTGGGTTTACCCAAAGAGACAGAACCTGTACTGTATACTATAGGTAAAACATTACTATATATTAGAGATAAAACTCATGCGACTCCTAATCTTTTCACCTCTCGATTAAAAGCTGCCGTTGATGCTGTTTGAGAGCCATACGGAAGAAGATCATATTAAAGCTCTGAAAACCTACCACTGTTCAACATTGACAGAGCTTTCCCATAATCATTCCCCATTGGGATAGACTGGAACAATAAAGAACAATAACTATTTAAATGACAGCTCCCTATGGGCAGCTCTTCAGATCCATCTAACAGAGAATAACATTGAAGCTAACCTTGAATCTCTGCTGTGAAAAGTAGCATTTTATCTCAAATTTGTTTGAAAGGACTTATGGTTTTTGCACTTGGGGGAATGGGTATTGGACGGTCAAGATCTGATGTATTTTGCACTAAGCTCCATACAGCACCTATAACAATGTAAGGGAGAGGTTGTTTAGAGTGCTTCATGTCTCTTTTTTCAATGGTGGATGGTCTGTATAGCTTTACCAGGCATAGAGTAGAGGCTGCTGAGTGGTTCATTACCTATTCCTAAAGCCACTACTGAGGTGAAATGCAATGAGCAATATTTATTGGAGATCTTGGAATGCTTGAAAGGACTGCTGATAATATATCACTAAAACAATGTTGTTGAAGAGCACACAACTTTCCTATACATTTTTTTAAATACATCTTGCTTACAGTAATTGCTTTTTATCCTTTTCAGAACCAGTTTTATTAGCCAATAAATAATAGCTAATGACTGATTGAACAGTCCTTTTTCTTGGGAGAAAATCTGGTAAGAATAATAACTCTGAAATACCGAATTTATTTTTTACTATTCTTGATAGCTTTTTGTGAAATACAGTTGCCTAGAGAGAGGATCCATATATATGTCTTTCTCAGTTGTGACTGGCTAAATTATTTCTTGAAGCGGCTGTAGACTGGTCATTTCATTTTTGCACCTAATAACAGTCAGGTCACAGTGTGCCCCGACTGATCCTCTTTGATATGATCCTCGCACTTGCCCAAGCCCTCTTTCACAGGTGTCAATCATTACCTACCTAGCACATTTGGTTCCTTGGAAGTTGTGGGAACATATGTTTTTGGTTTCACATTGGTCGTAGGAACAAAATAATACGTTTCCTGACCGATAAAATGTAACGCTTTTTTAAAGTGAAGTAAAAATGTTGCCTGTTTTGGAAACGTTTAGTTGTAGGTTGCAGGGAGGTTTTGAGAACGTTTTACTTAAATCAAAAATGGTTAGCAGATGTTAATGCGAGTGTAACATTCAGAAAACATTATCAAAATGTTATTTAATTACTTTCAAATAGCCTATAATTTCCATTAATAAAAAAGCATTAACAAAAACCTTCCGTGAAAATTTAGTGTTGCAAACAGGATGCATGTTTTTGAATATTTTGTATTCTGTACAGGCTTTCATTTTTTCACTCTGTCAGTTAGGTTAGTATTGTGGAGTAACTACACTGTTGTTGATCCATCCTCAGTTTTCTCTTATCACTGGCATTGTGATTTTAAAGTCACCATTGGCCTCATGGTGAAATGCCTGCCACTTCCTTTCTCTCCAGCAACTGAGTTAGGAAGGACGTCTGTATCTTTGTAGTGACAGGGTGTATTGATACACCATCCAAAGTGTAATTAATAACTTCACCATGCTAAAACGGATATTCAATGTTTCCTTATTTAATTTTTAGCCATCTACCAATAGGTATCCTTCTTTGCGAGGCATTGGAAAACCTCCCTGGTCTTTGTGGTTGAATCTGTGTTTAAAATTCACTGCTTGATTGAGGGACCTTACAGATAATTGTATATGTGGGGTACAGAGATAAGGTAATTATTCAAAAATACTATTATTGCACACAGTGAGTCCGTGCAACTTATTATGTGACTTGTTAAGCACATTTTTACTCCTGCACTTATTTTGGCTTGCCATAACAAAGGGGTTGAATACTTATTGACTCAAGACATTTCAGCTTTTCATTTTTAATTAATCTGTAACCTTTCAAAAAACATAATTCCACTTTGACATTATGGGGTATTGTGTGTAGGCCAGCAAAAAAAAATCATCTAAATTTAATTCATTTTAAATTCAGGCTTTAACACAAGAAAACGTGAAAAGAGTCAAGGGGCGTGAATACTTTCTGAAGGCACTGTATGATCTTCTGTTCTCTATCCCTGGAATTAGTCTAATGCGTCACCAGAATGAGGCTAGCATGCCATGTTTTTTTACACATTCAAACAGACCCTGTTTCAAAGGAAACAAGCACTTATTAAGATCAAGTCTGGCTATTCAGTAGGCACGGCCAACACACATGAACACACTTACCAAGATAGTGGATGGCGAGAGTTTTGTTGACTAAATGCACTGTATGTTTTTAAACATTTTCTGAACATTAACAACGTTTTCTTTTGTATTTTATGGAACGTTTTTTTAGTGTTCTGAGAACGGAATGTATTTGTATGTTTTTAATTAACATTCTTAGAACATTCTCATAAAAATGTTGCAAAGGCTTTCTTGTGGTTTTAATGGAAGATTTTTAGAGCTAATTGATAGTGTAGAATTACATTTGTTTTTAAACTTTTAACATTTACAGAATTTTGTCAACAACTGACATAAACGAGAACCATACATTCTCTGAACGTTCTGAGAACATCGCTTAGGTCACACCATTTTTTGAGAACGTTCCCAGAATGTAGTTAAAATATTACAATAAAAAGAATCACATGGGAACTTGTGTGGAATGTTCTGTGGAAGTACTGAAATTCCTACAGAAGAACGTTGTTTCTGAACGTTCTCTGAACTATTTGAGAACATTCCCAATGTCAAAACAGTTGGCGAACGTTCCTTGAACATTACAAACAATGAAATTAAATGTAACCATGTTTGAACTTTTAGGAAACAATCTGGTAGCTCTTTGCACTTGTACAGTGATCACAAGGCTGAAAATTGCATATTTGGACACTGATAAGCGCCTAAATTGGAACGTAGTGGCTGTACAGTAAGTATACATGACATCAGAGCTCAAGGTCTCCGCTTCACAGCTCAGTATGGGTTTTGACTGACAGCGGTTCTGAACTTGAGCACCGCGTGCGACAAGAAGTTGCCTCCGTCAATTGGGCAAATTGTTTGTTGTCTCAGTGAGGGAAATGCTTTAAACAGGGCCGTTACCAGGGTTTGAGTTTAAGTGATGTTCATTACAATTGGAACAGTACAACTGTATCGCTAATAGGCTATGTGTTCTCCAAATAGCATTTCAGTTTTTAAATTGTACAGAAATGCAGTAAATGAGCTGCATTTGTCTCTGTCTCCTCTGCTTCCTCCTGCATGCATTGCAGCCAGCCTCAGCCTAACCACTTAGCGCCACATCACTGTCTGGCTCAGTAGCCTCCTCTCTGTAAAGCAAAGTTATTATGAGAACTTAGTAGCCTATTTTTTGCTCCTGCTGAGTTAGGCTCCGTTGAACATTAGCTTCTTACTTCCTTCTTCTATCTGGCTAAGTATCACTATCCAGAGCCCTTCAACATTACTGCAATAAAAGTTTGTGCCGGCAGCTAGCCACTTGACTGACATACACTATACAGTGGGGCAAAAAAAGTATTTAGTCAGCCACCAATTGTGCAAGTTCTCCCACTTAAAAAGATGAGAGAGGCCTGTAATTCTCATCATAGGTACACTTCAACTATGACAGACAAAATGAGAAAAAAAATCCAGAAAATCACATTGTAGGATTTTTAATGAATTTATTTGCAAATTATGGTGGAAAATAAGTATTTGGTCAATAACAAAAGTTTATCTCAATACGTTGTTATATACCCTTTGTTGGCAATGACAGAGGTCAAACGTTTTCTGTAAGTCTTCACAAGGTTTTCACACACTGGTATTGTGGCCCATTCCTCCATGCAGATCTCCTCTAGAGTCTACAGTGTCTCCTGACCCCTCCTGTCTCAGCCTCCAGTATTTATGCTGCAGTAGTTTATGTGTCGGGGGGGCTAGGGTCAGTTTGTTATATCTGGAGTACTTCTCCTGTCCTATTCGGTGTCCTGTGTGAATCTAAGTGTGCGTTCTCTAATTCTCTCCTTCTCTCTTTCTTTCTCTCTCTCGGAGGACCTGAGCCCTAGGACCATGCCCCAGGACTACCTGACATGATGACTCCTTGCTGTCCCCAGTCCACCTGGCCGTGCTGCTGGTCCAGTTTCAACTGACCTGAGCTCTAGGACCATGCCCCAGGACTACCTGACATGATGACTCCTTGCTGTCCCCAGTCCACCTGACCGTGCTGCTGCTCCAGTTTCAACTGTTCTGCCTTATTATTATTCGACCATGCTGGTCATTTATGAACATTTGAACATCTTGGCCATGTTCTGTTATAATCTCCACCCGGCACAGCCAGAAGAGGACTGGCCACCCCACATAGCCTGGTTCCTCTCTAGGTTTCTTCCTAGGTTTTGGCCTTTCTAGGGAGTTTTTCCTAGCCACCGTGCTTCTACACCTGCATTGCTTGCTGTTTGGGGTTTTAGGCTGGGTTTCTGTACAGCACTTTGAGATATCAGCTGATGTACGAAGGGCTATATAAATAAATTTGATTGGATTTGATTTGATTTGATTTAGAGCAGTGATGTTTTGGGGCGGTTGCTGGGCAACACAGACTTTCAACTCCCACCAAAGATTTTCTATGGGGTTGAGATCTGGAGACTGGCTACGCCACTCCAGGACCTTGAAATGCTTCTTACGAAGCCACACCTTCGTTGCCCGGGCAGTGTGTTTGGGATCATTGTCATGCTGAAAGACCCAGCCACGTTTCATCTTCAATGCCCTTGCTGATGGAAGGAGGTTTTCACTCAAAATCTCACGATACATGGCCCCATTCATTCTTTCCTTTACATGGATCAGTCGTCCTGGTCCCTTTGCAGAAAAACAGCCCCAAAGCATGATGTTTCCACCCCCATGCTTCACAGTAGGTATAGTGTTCTTTGGATGCAACTCAGCATTCTTTGTCCTCCAAACACGACGAGTTGAGTTTTTACCAAAAAGTTATATTTTGGTTTCATCTGACCATATGACATTCTCCCAATCTTCTTCTGGATCATCCAAATGCTCTCTAGCAAACTTCAGACGGGCCTGGACATGTACTGGCTTAAGCAGGGGGACACATCTGGCACTGCAGGATTTGAGTCCCTTGCGGCGTAGGGTGTTACTGATGGTAGGCTTTGTTACTTTGGTCCCAGCTCTCTGCAGGTCATTCACTAGGTCCCCCCGTGTGGTTCTGGGATTTTTGCTCACCGTTCTTGTGATCATTTTGACCCCACGGGGTGAGATCTTGCGAGATCGAGGGAGATTATCAGTGGTCTTGTAATGTCTTCCATTTCCTAATAATTGCTCCCACAGTTGATTTCTTCAAACCAAGCTGCTTACCTATTGCAGATTCAGTCTTCCCAGCCTGGTGCAGGTCTACAATTTTGTTTCTGGTGTCCTTTGACAGCTCTTTGGTCTTGGCCATAGTGGAGTTTGGAGTGTGACTGTTTGAGGTTGTGGACAGGTGTCTTTTATACTGATAACAAGTTCAAAAAGGTGCCATTAATACAGGTAACGAGTGGAGGACAGAGGAGCCTCTTAAAGAGGAAGTTACAGGTCTGTGAGAGCCAGAAATCTTGCTTGTTTGTAGGTGACCAAATACTTATTTTCCACCATAATTTGCAAATAAATTCATAAAAAATCCTACAATGTGATTTTCTGGATTTGTTTTTCTCATTTTGTCTGTCATAGTTGAAGTGTACCTATGATGAAAATTACAGGCCTCTCTCATCTTTTTAAGTGGGAGAACTTGCACAATTGGTGGCTGACTAAATACTTTTTTGCCCCACTGTATATACAAAAGAATGTGGACACCCCTTCAAATTTGTGGATTCGGCTATTTCAGCCACACCCGTTGCTAACAGGTGTATAAAATCAAGCACACAGTGATGCAATCTCCTTAGACAAACATTGGCAGTAGAATGGCCTTATTAAAGAGCTCAGTGACTTTCAGCGTGGCACCATCATAGGATGCCACCTTTCCAACAAGTCCATTCATCAAATTTCTGCTCAGCCGTGAAATGGTAGGCTGCACAAGCTCACAAAACGGGGCCGCTGAGTGCTGAAGCGCATAGTGTGTAAAAATCGTCTGTCCTCATTTGCAACACTCACTGCAGAAAGCAACGTCAGCACAAGAACTGCTCGTCGGGAGCTTTATGAAATGGGTTTCCATGGCCGAGCAGCCGCACACGAGCCTAAAATCACCATGTGCAATGCCAAGCTTCAGCTGGAGTGGTGTAAAGCTTGCCATCATTGTTTTTGTGTTTAGGGATAGGACCATTAGTTCCAGTGAAGGGAAATCTTAATGCTACATTATGCAATGACATTCTAGACGATTCTGTGCTTCCAACTTTGTGGCAACAGTTTGGGTAAGGCCCTTTCCTGTTGAACATCTAGTGGAAAACCTGCCCAAAAGAGTAGAGGCTGTTATAGCACCAACTCCATATTAATGCCATGATTTTGGAATGAGATGTTTGACGAGCAGGTGTCCACCATCTTTTGGTCTAGTAACTCTATACTATGCACACCAACACTACGATCTGCTTCTCTGAATTGCCTTGTGAAAGCAGTTTAATATCTGGATTCAGCCTTGTGTCAGAATAACTGTTTTGTCCTTACCTTTAGTCTAATAATTTTCCCATAATCTCCAACTGTTCCATTTTAATTGCTACCATGGTTATGCATATGTTTTTATATTTCTTCTGTAAGGAACATTTCTTTCCATATAGGCCAATTCCCATGAGTGTAAAGGGTTAAAGTAAATACAGTTTTTTGTCAAGTTCCTTAAACGTGATGAGAATGTTCCAAAGCCAAAAAACTATCCTGGCACATTCCCAGAAAGTTGTGGGAAGGTTGTAAAACATAGGACAACCACGTTCTCACCAAGCTCTAAGAAACGATATGGTTCTCAGAATGTTATGTGCTAGCTGGGTATAATGAAGCTTCGTTGGGCCTTTACCCCTAAGCTCCCTCTGGCTCCAGAGCAGGAGAAGGGTGTTAAATCTGCCCTCATTCAGGGGAAGGAGCTGTTCTCTGACCCTGTGTTTATACCAGGGGCAATCATATCTCCTCTCTGTGTATCATTTCAAAATATATTCACCTCAAAGTGCTCTCACTGTCAGACATTTTACTCCTGTCTATAGGCTGAACCAAACCGGTCACACACTGCTGGCCGACCGAAATGGTTCCAACATCTGAATGAAAAATGCAGGATACAATATAGAAATTGCTTTGGGTGTACCTATAATTTAGGATGCTACAGAATGCTTTCTAGTAAATGTATAGAAAGGCAGAAGGAAGAGGCACCCAAATAATAGAACTGATTCAACCGCCCAAAATAATATTCTATCTGTCATTAGTGCAATTATTTGGAAATGACATTGGTAATGAAATGACAATGGTCAAATGAGAAGACATGCCTTGCTGTCTTCATGTGATCCACATAATGTTGATTCATGATTATTACATTAAATCTTTCTTGACTGCAAGGAGTATGGCCTTTGAGGCTTTGATGGTGTGCCATTGTTTCCACCAGTTTACGTTAATTTTTGTTATAACATATAACCACTGAAAAAAATAATTATGTCTGAGGATTCAATGCATGTATTGCACTGTTTGCATTGTCAGTGTTACTCTTTCTAGTGAACTATAGGCCCCTGGAGCTGGATTAGATGTTGAGGAAGGAAGAGCTAAACCTCTGTTGTGCCTCTAATCTGTGATTGAATCCAGGGTAGGCTTCTCTGCCTCTCCACTGACATGGCTGGCCATGGAGCACAAGGCTAGAGCAGTCGTGCCAAGCCAGGGAGATGGAGAGATTGAGCAGTGAGAGCAAATGTCGATTTAGAGCATGGCTCTTGCAACGCCAAGGTTGTGGGTTTGATTCCCACAGGCGGCCAGTATGAAAAAGTATGCACTTCCTTAAAGTCTCTCTGGATAAGAGCATCTGCTAAATGTCAAATGTAAATAAAAACTGATAAAAAACAGAAAAGCAAACAGATTGACTTTGGTAAGAGGGCACTTTTAAAGTCCTCCCGAGTGATTGTTCCAAAGCACCGTTTTTTCCCCCTTCAGGACACCCCAGAGATGTGAAGTGTAAGGTTATAGTATGGCCCAGTGCTCTATATTAATGGTGACTTTGGCTCACCTAATACAGATTCTCAGGGTTATAGCCCCCGGGTGCCTGCTGAGCAGAATGCGAAAGCAAGAACAGACAATCCCTCTCCCCATCCCCTCCCTGGTCACCAGGGCCCACAAGCCCTCGCTCAAGGTTACAGCCCATACAGCCTGGCAGCAATGAAGCCATCAGCACTGATTCTAAATGATATCCCGGACTGGCCAGCACTTAACATATTCTCTTTCTCTTCCACTCCTTCTTTAAACTCCTGATTACCCCCTTTTCATGTTCAGATTATAATGCATGATCAGAGGGGAGGCTGCAGTTCCCGCTGTGAGGAGAAAAAAAAGCAAGGTTATAATCAAGGGGTCCCTCTTAAGGAGTGAACTGTGTATCGGATGTTAGGTATGTCAGTGGGTTTTGAGCTTAAGTAATTCTGAGCTCAAGCGTTGCTCAGTGTAAAGTCTTAAATGGCAGGACGGCAGACCTCCACAAGCATGTCTTACACACACAATGCACAAAGTTTCTTAGGAAACTGGCTTACATCAGCCTATTTCAGGATGACATATGCTCTAGAATGTGTAACCTGTGAAAAGAAGCCATCTACCCAGGGCTGTTAAATGACAGCTCCAGGGGACACTGACGTTTTTTTGTTATTCCATCCTCATTGCTCATGTAGATTCCACTAATGCTCACTTGACGAGTAAAAATGTTATTCTAATGATGGTCGATGGAGCAGGTTTTTGCAGGTAGTTGTTATGGAAACTGCAGCTGCAGCTTAACTGCAGTAAGCTTCCTCTCCTACCTTCCCCTCTTCTTCTCCTGCTCTCCTCCTCTCCGTTCTGTGTGATGAACACTGCCTGGTGGAGTCCTTACCAGAGTGGACATTAGTTAATAGTTAAGGACAGAGCTATGATATGCTGAGAGTATTCATGGAGATGGCACTGAGAAAGTGTCCAGGATCGGTGATGTTGATAGTTGTGGTAAAATCATGAGTGAGGGGGGATTTTTTTGGGAGGAGCATTAATTCCTGTGCTAGTCAATGTTTTCATGCCTTGGTGGCTTCCATCATCCACGTTGGCATATTTAATTCCCACATTCCTTATTTCCACTGCAGGAAAAGAAAATGTGAACATATTATTTTGTCATTTTAACAGGTCTCTGTTGTAAGAGATTCCCACTGGGCATGCACTGGTTGAATCAACGTTATTTCCATGTCATTTCAATGACATTACATAGAATCAATGTGGAATATATGTTGAATTGACGTCTGTGCAAAGTGGGTTGTTTGAGACTTCTCCTAGGCTGTATGCCTATCAGTGTCAGTGTGAAGTGGTTGAGCAGATATGAGCGCAGAACCTATGAAATGGGAAAGGGCTAAGTGAAATGGGACAAATTGGGGATTTTGAGGCAATTCCCTCCCTGACTGTTATTTTTGTGATTGAACATTCATCATGATGTGGAGGTGCTAGATGAGGAGCAGACATGGGGTCCAATTCCATTATGACCATCCCCAAGGAAGTGTTGAGATTGTGACATCAACTCTTTAATTCCATATCCTTCAAGAGCAAGTAGGCTAGAGCAAACAACCAGTCATAATGGCAAGATCAAAGCAAACAACCAGTCATATAGGCAAGAGCAAAGCAAACAACCAGTCATATAGGCAAGAGCAAAGCAAACAACCAGTCATATAGGCAAGAGCAAAGCAAACAACCAGTCATATAGGCAAGAGCAAAGCAAACAACCAGCCAAATAGGCAAGAGCAAAGCAAACAACCAGTCATATAGGCAAGCTCAAAGCAAACAACCAGTCATATAGGCAAGAGCAAAGCAAACAACCAGTCATATAGGCAAGCTCAAAGCAAACAACCAGTCATAGTGACAAGGACATGGATGTCATAGAAATAAAAAGGATGAATACACTGTGTTTCTTTAACTATAAGGATTAAGTTCATCTAAAGCTTAAACTATTTATTTGTGGAGTAAATTGACATTTATTTGTTTCCTTTCCACCGTTTTTAATTTGTTGATAATGGTTTGTGTCATTACTAATGATAAAACATACTAATTCACATCGCCTGAATTACACTTGATATAATAGCATCCTAACAGCTGTGGAGCTAATTAAACACATTTGGAAAGTTTCCGAGAACAATAGCGGACACAATCGGCAGCATCACTAGTCATTAGCCATAGCTTGCCATCTCTGGATGACTTCCTGCTTGAGGCTGAATGTGATTCCTTGGAGCTTCGTCTATTGACGACTTTTGAACTTCAGCTGGTTAAACTAGAATGATGTCAGTAAAGGTCTGGGAGCAGGCAAAGATAACACATTACAATGACCCCATTATTGTTTCCATAGATACAGAATGATAGGGTACAGTTATTATATATTATATCATTGGCGTCACTTAAGACTTCTTCTTTTTATCAATATGGAATGTTTGACTTCTTCTTTTTATCAATAGAAATGTTTGACTTCTTCTTTTTATCAATAGAAATGTTTGACTTCTTCTTTTTATCAATATGAAATGTTTGACTTCTTCTTTTTATCAATAGAAATGTTTGACTTCTTCTTTTTATCAATATGAAATGTTTGACTTCTTCTTTTTATCAATATGAAATGTTTGACTTCTTCTTTTTATCAATAGAAATGTTTGACTTCTTCTTTTTATCAATAGAAATGTTTGACTTCTTCTTTTTATCAATATGAAATGTTTGACTTCTTCTTTTTATCAATAGAAATGTTTGACTTCTTCTTTTTATCAATAGAAATGTTTGACTTCTTCTTTTTATCAATATGAAATGTTTGACTTCTTCTTTTTATCAATATGAAATGTTTGACTTCTTCTTTTTATCAATATGAAATGTTTGACTTCTTCTTTTTATCAATATGAAATGTTTGACTTCTTCTTTTTATCAATATGAAATGTTTGACTTCTTCTTTTTATCAATATGAAATGTTTGACTTCTTCTTTTTATCAATATGAAATGTTTGGCTTCTTCTTTTTATCAATATGAAATGTTTGACTTCTTCTTTTTATCAATATGAAATGTTTGACTTCTTCTTTGTATCAATATGAAATGTTTGACTTCTTCTTTTTATCAATATGAAATGTTTGGCTTCTTCTTTTTATCAATATGAAATGTTTGGCTTCTTCTTTTTATCAATATGAAATGTTTGGCTTCTTCTTTTTATCAATATGAAATGTTTGACTTCTTCTTTTTATCAATATGAAATGTTTGGCTTCTTCTTTTTATCAATATGAAATGTTTGACTTCTTCTTTTTATCAATATGAAATGTTTGGCTTCTTCTTTTTATCAATATGAAACGTTTGGCTTCTTCTTTTTATCAATATGAAATGTTTGACTTCTTCTTTTTATCAATATGAAATGTTTGACTTCTTCTTTTTATCAATAGAAATGTTTGACTATTTCAGCTTTTGTTCTTTCGGAGTTAATGTGAATGTTTCAAGAAAAACACTAGTGGTTTTTGCAGTGGGCTTTTGTTTTATGTACAGGATATTATGGTAGTGTAACAACTAACATAAAATATGTTACATTAGGGCTTAATCTACAGTAACGTCTATGATGACTAATGAGAAATGTAAGAAGTATTTTAGGTTCGATTTTTACGAGATAGCTTTCAGATTACATTTAAGTGCAGCTCCATCCCAAGTCCACATCTCACCTGCTGTCTTGCTGATCAGAAGTATGGATGTACATGGATGAAATACATAACATAAGTTCATATCGAGCCAATGAGATATCTTTTTTTAAAGTGTTGTTTTAGAATACTCTGCTGTATTTAACCAGAACACAAGAACAGGGGAGTAGCTGATATTGGATGTTTTGACCAGGCATTGTTGAAGTGAAAGAGTTCCTCTGTCGACAGGTGTTCCTGAATATTCATTGGCAGTGAGCCCTTACCGATTCTAATCACTGTCAATATGTGCACACTTTGCAACTGTCAACCGTTCAGAAACAAAATATGTCCCTGCCCCAACTGCTTATGGATATTTGTGATGCAGGTACCAGAACAGAGATGCTCTTCAACTGAGCGTTGTGTGTAGGAGGTACAGTGAGGTCTCTTGAGAACTCTGAAGCACCCAGCTCACATGCCTCAGCAATACACTGGTGGAGCATACTGTCAATCATTACAAATCTTCCCCTTTTCCCACCCAAACTCAGTTGTACTACAGTCTGTCATGTAGTAGCTTGATAAGAATGGCTGTTAATCTTCTAAATTAATTTACATTTTTCGAGAAGTCTCAAACTGGAGTTTATTGGCATTTCTTATGGACTGTATTTACAATCAAGTGTAAGATATACTGTACCTTGGCAGATTTGGGGATTTAACGTGCCCTATCTGTAGAAAGGATTAGAGCATGCTTGCTGGTTTAAACAGTGGTCTTGGCACAGCACTGGGGCCTGTGTTGTATCATGAACTGGGACGAGAGAAGGTCACAGCCAATGCCAGTCCCAGGGCCGACTGACTCATCACTCTTATCACAGTTTAACCCTCTTTCACAGCATCTTGATTGGTCACTCTTATGTGGAACATCACTTCAACCCTGGAGCAAAGGCTTTATCTATGATTCCTTATCATCTTCAACTCCACCTCTCTATCTCTCACACTCTCGCTCCCTCGCTCGCTCTCTTATTCTTTGTCTCCTGTTTCCCTGTCGGTTTCCCCTTCCTCCTACTCACCTGATATGAGAAACGTGGAGAAGGCCTCACCCAGTCACTCAGCAGGCTGTAACAGCAAGACATCTGGTCAAAACACAGGATGACACATCCACACTTTACTCAGTTGACGTAATTCATGATTTGATCACTTTTATTTAAAATGTGGAATGTTTTTCAGAGGCATCCCACACACTATCTGGAGATAATCAACACTGTCAATCAGTGAAAGGCAAGTAATTTGACTTTACAATGCCTGATGTAAGATGGTTTATCACTAATTGTCAGTGATACACATAGGATGGCATCATGGCAGCGATGTTACATTTAGTGCTGTACAGGATCATTTCAGGATCAACTGTACAGGATCATTTCAAATAGGCCTACTTGGCATGGTACTTATTCAAACTTAGTTTGAAATACTGTATATTATGATAGCATCTTATGGGCTTTATATAAATCATTTGCAGTAATTAAAGTATTGTAAGTAATATGATTGTTTTCTACATTTCTGTGTTGTCAATTGGCCCCACAGAGTGCAGAATGAAGGATGTTGAAGAAGTCTATACGGAACCACACTTGTCCTTGAAGGTTCTCCTCCTCTTCCTCTTCCTCCTCCTCATTATTTCATACGAGTCAAACAGTGTTTGTTAAATTTGACTGAGGTACATAAAGAAGCGTTGGTTCCCTCTGCAAATATTGACCTGAATGAGGAACGTGTAAGACATTTAGAGTACTTCCGAGAAAGGCTGAACATTAACAGTGAAAATGAAATATGAATCTGTACTTTATCTATAATTTATTTATTTTATATGTGCATTTATTCATAATTTTGAACTTCCTAATCCAGGCACTGGTCACCACCCGTCTGGACTGCTGCAACTCTCTGTTGGCTGGGCTCCCTGCTTGTGCCATTAAACCCCTGCAACTTTTCCAGAATGCCGCAGCCCTTCTGGTGTTCAACTTTCCCAAGTTCTCCCATGTCACCCTGCTCCTCCATACACTCCACTGGCTTCCAGTCAAAGCTCGTATCCACTACAAGACCATGGTGCTTACCCACGGAGCAGTAAGAGGAACTGCCCCTCCCTACCTTCAGTCTAAGCTCAAACCCTACACCTCAACCCAATCACTTTATTCTGCCACCTCTGGTCTCTTGGCCTTCCCACCCCTACGGGAGGTCAACTGAAGATGTGTCTTTTCCTACTAGCACTGACTTTGCTGATAACTTATTTATTGAGGAGAAAATGTTCTCACTACGACTGAAATATGTGTTTGTCTCACCTAGCTATTTGAAGATTAATGCACTGTAAGCAACTGTATGTTACTCTGGATAAGAGCGTCTGCTAAATGACTAAAATGTAAAACATGTAGTAATGTCTAAGGTTCACGTTGCACTGACAAACTGTGCTACACTATTTTCAGTAAGATTTAACGGGAAATTTGCCAGGCGTCTCCTGGTGAGTCGTTTTAGGAGGAACAAAGTGGACATGAACTCAAAGGTGCCGGTAATCATTGAGTCCATCAAAGGCCCTGAGCACTGAGCACTGTCAGGGAGCCCTGGCTGCTCCAGTCCCTCTGTGTGCTGTGCCCCCCCCCCTTCCCCCTGCCACCACACAGGGTAATAGCTTCCAGGAGCGGGCTGCACACGCGCGCCCCACTGGGCACGGCCACCCACTTCCCTCAGTTGGTCTGACCCCTGACCCCTGCCCTCCTGCTGTTCCTGCTCCCATTACACCTCTGTACTTTACTCTCACCGCTGCCTTCTTCATCTCCCCTCACACTCAGATATTAACAACACATTTCTGGGAACACCTTGAAGTCAGAGTTTTTGGGCAGAGGATAGAGATCTGGAGAAGACTATTTTTGTTCTTGTTCAAGTCACATATTGTTATTTGCAGTGTTGTCTATTGGAATTGCATTATCAAGCCTCTGTTTCTATGAGATAATCTGTGGGTAGACAGTGTTTAAGGTTCAGCATAGTCCTGCTGGAATATTTTTTCCCAGTGCCCATGGCACAGAAAGGCATTGGAAATAAAAGCATAGGTATTCCTGCTATTACATGCCTTCACAAATAACACAGCCTGAGATCAAAGTTATCAGCACATTACAGTCTCAGCCACGTCAAAAATCGAATACGTGTCCTTTTTGTGAGCAATGAAAATATCCAGCACCTTATGCATAAGTAATGCCAGAAAAAGGCATTGTATGAAAGGGCCGGTCCGGTTTTCAGCGAGACCCATTCCCATTAGTTCCAGAGGCGAGTCACAGCTTACATCGCCTTATGTTTCCTCCGTGTTGTCATTCTCAGCATATTTTATAATGGATTAACATATTTCCTTCGTACACAGGAAAACCCTGATAATGAGAGTTATCATTCTTTATAATTTGTACCACTGATGATAATGGACTTCATTATGTGCCTCTTCCAATAAGCTGTCACCCTGAACACATTTAAATTAGCCAGCCAAGAACAGATCTTAAACCAAGATTATTCTTTCATTCAAGCCGCCATTTGGAGCCATTTTGATTCCTTTTAATACAGCGCCTTTTCACTCCAGTGAGCAGCAGCCCTGTTTATTTGACTGTCACAACATTATAAATCACTGGCAGCTTTCGAAGCAGTGACCAGAGGGGAGAAAAGTCACCTACAGATAGACAGGGGAATGTAGTGGTGCAAAGGCAAGCTCACTGACTAGGAACAGGGCAAGATGGAGTCTTGACCAAGGGCCCAAGGGAGTCAGTGATGGGGACCATACTGTGCCTTATTCAATGAAGATAATGAATGATATTGGATACATAACTAAGGGCACTGTGTCTTGTGGTGTTGTGTGGTGTTGAGTTAATTTTGCTCTGGCCTCAGGATGGAACCATGCAGACTTGAAAACAGTGAGGAATACAGTTGGGTGATGGGAGGCAGTCTTTTGTCAATTTTGAAACCCAAAGTAATTGTATTACACATATTATTTGGTGGAAGTGAAAGTTGTTCATTCTGACATGGTTTTATTTTTAATTTGCTGAATGTGGATAGTTGTACAGGAAGTTGCACAGTGTTCTTGTTAGGCCAAACACTATTATTGTGACAATCCTCTAACTTGTGTGGTATCACATTATTACTGTTCTATTGTATTGTTGAACCTGTTTCTGCTCACCTGTGTTGGCCACACTACTAGGTTCTGAGGATGTCTGCGAGGCTGTGCCTGTGGGAAGCATGTTAACTGTTGTATTGACTGATGGAAAGGCTCCAGGCTGCTATCCCTGGAAAGGTGTAATTTGTGAAGCTCAGGAGCCTGCAGCATCTGCATTAACACCTTGGTTGTGGCGTCTCCCAGGGCCCAGGAGCCGAGGACAGTGCCTTCCCTTCACACCTCGTTACTCCTGTTCCCTCCCCTGACCTTCCCCTGCCTGCAGGCACAGTGCACACACCCCTGGAGACAGCAGACCAATCAGGACCTCTGCTCTGAATGAGTCTGTACAACCCCCACCCAAACACACTCACTGTCACTGTCATACTCTCCATCTCAGAATGGGCTTATTGTCGCCAGAACCCATCATTGTCCTCTCGTCATTGACCTCTTGTATCAGGCAAAAGTGGTTTACTTTACGCTTGGTTCGTTCTGAATGGTTTCCAATGTGACCTTGCAGAGCGCCAGGCAACACCAAGGCCTTAAGACAAAAGTGTTGCATTTCTTGTTGGTTATTGAAAGATTGTTACCTGAATGCTAAGTAATGGTCGATCATTTCAGACGACCGGTTCAGACTAGATTGCCTTGAATGCGCCGGGCCTCGGGGAAGGAAAATAGAGTCCTCCAGGTGGAAAGGAAAAAGGTGGAAGGCATGTTTGCTGTGTTTTGTCTCTGCTGCTCCTGGCCTGAAACCTGGATGTTCACCTTGACTGGGTCATTTATTTTACCACAGTCTGTCTGAGTCACTTGGCACTCTGAGACGGAGGGACTCAGAACAATTACATTTAGTCTTCATGGAGTGACGACACCAGGGCTGCTAAAAGTCACCATAAATGTAACTTCGGCCCAGTCTCAGAGGTCACACTTAGTTAAGATACAAGTATTTTGGTCACATGAGAGTAATTGAAGAGAGCCTTAGCTCTGGATATTAATGACAGTCACACACTCACTCGTGTTTTCTGGGATTAAAGGTCCAATAACGTCACAGTATTATTAACTCAAATCTACACACTAATAACAGCCTTGATAACACAACTTCAGCTCCAATCATACCCATGTTCCTCTGTTCCAGACCTCTATTCCTCCACCGTTTCCAGAACAAGACACAGGCCTACTGCGAGACACGGAGCCGTGAGAAACATGTACATGAGCCGTCTAGTCCGGCATTGTCCTCATCCCCTTCTTCCACCTTCCAACCTGGGAACACTGCGTCCAGACCTGACGACGGAGGAAGAGGGGATCGGGCCTGTCTGCCTGGGTGTGTGTGTGTGTGGGGAGCCCAGCCGGAAGACTGGGAGAGTGGCGAGCAGAGAAAATAACTGTTAATTGGTCCAGTCTGGCTGGCCCCTGTCAGAGGAGGCCTTTCATGGCCTTTTCATGGCTTCCTCCTGGGAGAGCAGAGGAGGAGACTGCCGGCCCGTAATGAGGCACCGTACCTGGCTGCAGAGGGGGGACTCACGAGGGTCACTTGTGGGCAATTAGGAAGAAATAATGAGAGCTCTCTTTCTCTTTCTCTCGCTCTGTCTCCCCCCTCCTGCAACACACCTTTGAGAGAGAAGCGGGGGTTCATCAGACAACTTTTAGGGGATCCCGTGAGAGTGTGGCTCTAAGCTGGGAAGATAAAGTGGCATTGCAGGAAATGATCCAAAATGTGTCATCAACAGAAACTGATGTGTGTCTCTGGCAAGCACGGATAGATACATACAGTGACACAAGTACATATATATCGTCCTAAGTTCATACTCTTTAATATGTGCTTGTGTTATGTATGCTTGTCGAAGACGATGAACTTGAGATGGAGTTATCGTGACATACGTCATGATATGCTCATGACATCACCCATCCCAAAGGAGCTGGAGACGATAGATTTGATGAGCACCCCTGGTGGGTTCACATCACTACTTTCTCCGAGCCGAACCCAATTTATCCCCAACCCAAGAAGCGAAAGGGATGAGGTGTGAGAGTGCCTCAATACTAAGCCGAGGTGTATGCCACAGGGTCCATTATCTCCGGCTGGGACTTCCTGCTTTTCATGCAGCTCATGAGTTTCTTCCTGACTGACAGCATCTGTCTGGAGAGAGATTTTCCACTTCTCTGACAGAGATTGATGCCTCGCCTGTCCCCAGCTGTAATAGCACTCAATATCCACTGCACTTAATATCCAAATGGCAGCAAATCAAAATCACCTTCAGTCTGAGACACAGGGGTAAAACAACTCGGCTAAGTAATGCACCATATTTACATGCATACAGCCAATTCGTTTTAGGGGCGGGAGGTGATCAAGCATTTACATATAGGCAGGGGGTTATCCGTATGGAAGTCTATACACACCCCCAGAGTAATGGTGAAGTATACAGGAACACCTTAACAGGCTATGATTGTTCCTGCTTTTTTACTGGTGACATCAGCCAAGGAAATGGATGAATAAACAAATTGAAATGGCACAGAAGGCTGAGCAGTAGAGAGCTCTACTTGTACTTTAAGATGACATTTCTCATGCATTGGAATTAGAGGGAACATTTTCACGTTTGAACAAAGGCGTGTGAACGGTTCCTGTTTGTTCTCGCTGATTTAACAGAGCATTAAACCCAGACAGAACCATCGTGTTGGATTGAATTTTTGCTCTGCCCTTGCAGTTCAAATAGTATGTGTAACATTAAACTGTGCCAGTCCCAGAAAGTGAACCCATCAGCTGGGCGTATGCTCTTCCTCCCCTACCACTGATGATTATCACTGATCCCTTCTCTCTTCTCTTGCCAGTGCAGTTCATATAGTTGCTGTAGTTGAAAAATGTCCTCTTTGCTCATTCATGTGCTCTTTTTTTTGTTGTTGAATTTTACCCCTTTTTTTCTCCCCAATTTCGTGGTATCCAATTGTTGTAGTAGCTACTATCTTGTCTCATCGCTACAACTCCCGTACGGGCTCAGGAGAGACGAAGGCTGAATGTCATGCGTCCTCCGATACACAACCCAACCAGCCGTACTGCTTCTTATCACATTGTGCGCATCCAACCCGGAAGCCAGCCGCACCAATGTGTCGGAGGCTACACCGTGCACTGGCAACCTTGGCTAGCGCGCACTGCGCCCGGCCCGCCACAGGAGTCGCTGGTGCGCGATGAGACAAGGAGATCCCTACCGACCAATCCCTCCCTAACCCGGACGACGCTAGGCCAATTGTGCGTCGCCCCACGGACCTCCCGGTCGCGGCCGGTTACGACAGAGCCTGGGCGCAAATCCAGGGACTCTGATGGCACAGCTGGCGCTGCAGTACAGCGCCCTTAACCACTGCGCCACCCGGGAGGCATTCGTGTGCTCTTGAAGAAAACTTGTGTATTGGCAGCCATGTAACAGTGTGGTGATGTATTTTGTACAACCTGGCCCACTCCAGGACATGTTGCACATTACACATTTTAGAAGTATAATGACACAATCTGTGTTTTATTTCTGTGTGTTTGTTGTCAAACAGAATGAAGCATTGATGGCTCTGGCACTGAGTTGTGTGATATTGCTGGAAATGTGAAGTCAGACCCTGCTGTTGTGCCATTGAGAAAGGAACATAACCACTATGGTGCCAGTGAAAATCCCTGCACTGTAAAAGCCCCATCTGTAGGCATGGCAAGACAGAATGTGTGTAAGGCTGTAAAAAATGAATGTGAGGATTGTAAGATGGCCAAGGGAGTCTGTTAAACTGATAGAAAATGTAAAGTGCTATAGTCATGGATGTAATACAGAATGATTGTCTCTCTCCCCTGTTTATTGGCTAGTGTATGGGGTGTAATGAAGATAAATGTTTGTCTGAGCCCGCGGGCCTGCTGCTTTGGTACTCTCCCTCCTTGGTACATACAGATGTGGACTCCAGACAGGCAGCAGCACCGAGAGGCCCTGTGTGAGGCCAGGGGAAAGGTCCTTGGGTGACTCACCTGGGTTTTATGCCTTAATGACTCCTTGTTACTCGCACAGCCATTTCCCAATTGCCAGCGGCACTTCCACCCTCTACGTCCATTAGGTGGAGGGAACACGGATCAATATGTGATGCAATTTCCCTGGGGAATGAGAGAGAGCCAGGCTGCTTTAGTGTGGCTGCATGGGCTGCTCTCTCTCCCCCCATCCCCCTCTCACTCCCTCCCTGCCTCCTCCCTATCTCCAAATCCCTCTCTCTCCCTCCCTCGCTCTGAACACACATCATTTTGGGAGTCTATTTCAGGTAGACGTTGTGAGTGGGAGAGGTGACGGGAATTGACTCATTCAATTATCTAATTGAAGTAAAATGTTATGCTGGCAGTAAGCATGTCAGCGGGTGCAGCAACAGCGACAGTGCCTTGTCACAGACAGTACCCTGCCCGCTCCGCCCGCCTCCACAGGAGTAGAATGAGTCATCGCTCCACACCTACCTAGTGGCGTGGGACACAGCGTGGCAGCATTTGGTTCGCCTTAAGACCAAAGGTCAACATTAATTTTGTTATTTTAAGCTCATGTGTATATTCATGGTAAATGGACTGCAAATGTGCTTTAAGGACAACCAAGTCCATATTAGCACAGCTTTACTCACAGAGAATAAAGCAATAGAAAGATAGAACAGCTGTCAAATAGTCTGTCTCATATTTTCCTTACTCATTGTAAACTTTTTGCAGAGTTCTCTGCATTGTGTAATCCATTTCGCTGTTAGAAAACCATTATCTTCACTGATGAAGGAGTGTAGGTCTTTTGAGTTAATACAAAACACTGAGGATGTATAGAATTTACAAATACATTTTATTTAGGCTGACTTGCCTAGTTAAATACAGGTTAAAAAAATAAATAATACAATTATGGGGTTTGGATGAGTTATTTCAAGGCTCCAAACATGTTGCTGACTTGTGTTTCCATGACAACAACATTTAAGATATACAGTATTTTCTACTTTGTGTGTCCTCTATTGTGTATTTGTAGAGGCTGGTACAGTATGTGATCAATATATTCACCATAATAACATACTGACAAATCAAATGTTAGTTTTTATTCAATGTCTGGATAGGCAAGGCAATGCTATCAAAACATAGATAGTACATGTAATGACTTGCCATGCCATAGCTTGATTCATTTTAGATAAGACATCTGAAAATGTACTCAATATACTAATATACTAATAATGTTGGTAATGTTGTTTATAGTTATTTTATGCATATCCAGAAAGCAAATAGAATGTGCCCATGTTATGTGGCAGGACAAGGTTCATTGTTTTTCGGCGAACAGATTGTCAATGGAAAATAATGGATACTATACGATTAGAAAGGTAAAAAAAACATCACAGCACAATTGAAAAAAATATGGCACATGGAAACCAAATGAGGGTTGTCTATGGTGGGAAGGCTGAGAGTGGCTGAGGGTTTGGATTAAAATTATTATTGTTATGTGACTGCCTTATTTAAAAGTACCATGTATGTGAAATGTGTATGTAAAATGTGTATGTAAAATGTATATGTAAAATGTATGTATATGTAGGAGAAAGGTTGTAAAAAAAACAGATATTTGTCTTCCGAAGAAGGGGGGTGGTGGAGGGGTTAATACATTAAAATATAGAAAAAAAAATCAACAAAAAAAGAAACATCCTTTTTTTCAGGACCCTGTCTTTCAAAGATAATCGGAAAAATCAAAATAACTTCACAGATCTTCATTGTAAAGGGTTTAAACACACACAGCTTACAGACGGTAGGCAATTAAGGTCATAGTTATGAAAACTTAGGACACTAAAGAGGCCTTTCTACTGACTCTGAAAAACACCAAAAGAAAGATGCCCAGAATCCCTGCTCATCTGTGTGAACGTGCCTTAGGCATGCTGCAAGGAGGCATGAGGACTGCAGATGTGGCCAGGGAAATAAATTGCAATGTCCTTACTGTGAGACGCCTAAGACAGCGCTACAGGGAGACAGGACGGACAGCTGCTCGTCCTCACAGTGGCAGACCACGTATAACAACACCTGCACAGGATCAGTACATCCGAACATCACAGGTACAGGATGGCAACAACAACTGGCTGAGTTACACCAGGAACGCACAATCCCTCCATCAGTGCTCAGACTATCCGCAATAGGCTGAGAGAGGCTGGACCTAGGGCTTGTAGGCCTGTTGTAAGGCAGGTCCTCACCAGACATCACCGGCAACAGCGTTGCCTATGGGCACAAACCCACCGTCGCTGGACCAGACAGGACTGGCAAAAAGTGCTCTTCACTGACGAGTCGTGGTTTTGTCTCACCAGGGGTGATGGTCAGATTTGCGTTTATCGTCGAAGGAATGAGTTACACTGAGGCCTGTACTCTGGATCGATTTGGTGGTGGAGGGTCCGTCATGGTCTGGGGCGGTGTGTCACAGCATCATCGGACTGAGCTTGTTGACATTGCAGCCAATCAAGAAACAAAGAGATCTTCTGTTGAATCTGACAATCAATCTTAATGGTTGTACAGTCATCTCAAATAAAACTGTGAAGGGCCTCGGCGTTACTCTGGACCCTGATCTCTCTTTTGAAGAACATATCAAGACTGTTTCAAGGACAGCTTTTTTCCATCTACGTAACATTGCAAAAATCAGAAACTTTCTGTCCAAAAATGATGCAGAAAAATTCATCCGTGCTTTTGTCACTTCTAGGTTAGACTACTGCAATGCTCTACTTTCCGGCTACCCGGATAAAGCACTAAATAAACTTCAGTTAGTGCTAAATACGGCTGCTACAATCCTGACTAGAACCAAAAAAATTGATCATATTACTCCAGTGCTAGCCTCCCTACACTGGCTTCCTGTCAAGGCAAGGGCTGATTTCAAGGTTTTACTGCTAACCTACAAAGCATTACATTGGCTTGCTCCTGCCTATCTCTGATTTGGTCCTGCCATACATACCTACACGTACGCTACGGTCACAAGACGCAGGCCTCCTAATTGTCCCTAGAATTTCTAAGCAAACAGCTGGAGGCAGGGCTTTCTCCTATAGAGCTCCATTTTTATGGAATGGTCTGCCTACCCATGTGAGAGACGCAAACTCGGTCTCAACCTTTAAGTCTTTACTGAAGACTCATCTCTTCAGTGGGTCATATGATTGAGTGTAGTCTGGCCCAGGAGTGTGAAGGTGAACGGAAAGGCTCTGGAGCAACGAACCGCCCTTGCTGTCTCTGCCTGGCCGGTTCCCCTTTTTCCACTGGGATTCTCTGCCTTCTCCCTCATGTGGTACCCTTCTTGCAGGCTCATCCTGACATTACCCTCCAGCATGACAATGCCACCAGCCATACTGCTCGTTCTCTGTGTGATTTCTTGCAAGACAGGAATTTCAGTGTTCTGCCATGGCCAGCGAAGAGCCCGGATCTCAATCCCATTGAGCACGTCTGGGACCTGTTCGATCGGAGGGTGAGGGCTAGGACCATTCCCCCCAGAAATGTCCGGGAACTTGCAGGTGCCTTGGTGGAAGAGTAAGGTAACATCTCACAGCAAGAACTGGCAAATCTGGTGTAGTCCATGAGGAGGAGATGCACTGCAGTAATTAATGCAGCTGGTGGCCACACCAGATACTGACTGTTACTTTTGATTTTGACTGCCCTTTGTTCAGGAACACATTATTCAATTTCTGTTAGTCACTTGTCTGTGGAACTTGTTCAGTTTATGTCTCAGTTGTTGAATCTTATGTTCATACACATATTTACACATGTTAAGTTTGCTGAAAATAAACGCAGTTGACAGTGAGAGGACGTTTCTTTTTTTGCTGAGTTTATGTATAGTAATAATAATGTTGGTATTGTTGTTCGTAGTTCTGTTTATGCATATCCGGAGAGCAAATAGAATGTGCCCATGTTAAGGTTAATTGTTTTTGGCAAACAGTTTTGCCAATGGAAAATAATGTTTGCAAGCAGTAGTTCTGTGCTCCGCCGGGTATCATCTTGGGGTCAGTGATTTTCCCTTTACCTCGGGACGTTGACTTTTGGAGTTAGCATTCGTTGCCGTGTAGATGGGAGAGAGAGGGGAAAGTGGTCCAGCGGGTGATCAGAAAGTCTGAAACTGGCCCTGAGAGAGTTCGACTGTCAGAGAAAAATCACAACACTAAGGAGGAGAAGTAGGAATAGCAGTCCCCTGCCGAGGGACTGAACACTGAGCTCCCTCAACAAGTCTCCCACCACATCCTGTTTGGGAACACAACAACAGAACAGAACTTTAACAATCTACTAGCTTTTCTCTAAGTGCACGATAGTGGTAAGGGTTATCCATTCTAATGCACTTGTGAATACACAGGTAGGGGGATGTGGCGAACAATGAATTTTTTCCGATTGTGTCAATTATGTGTTGATTTGCCAGGAGATCTTTTAATGTTAATCTGTAGGTTGACTCCCTTTGATGTCGTGTCTAATCAACTCACCATGATAGAGTAGATGGGGTATGTTCCAGTGGTCACAGCCCACAGACCTTTCATACTGTCTCTCTCTCTGCCATGCTGCCTCTACCGAATGGAACACGGTTCCCAAAGATGAAAGAGCGACGTGGTAAAGCTGTTATTAATAAGAGAACGGAAGGTGAGGCTCGCAGGGAGACTAGGGAGGGAGGGAGGGAGGGAGGGAGAGTTCTGTGGTTTAGGATCTAACGAAGAGAGAGTTGAGTCTCTGGTGTTAAATAATTTACTCCTCAGTGATCAGACCCCTATTTAATTAGCCCTTGTTCTCCTGATATAATCAGGCCCCCATCGCCAGCTGAGGTGTTGGGCTGTGAATTAGGAGGGGGGGGGACTTATATGTTCCGCTGCTAAGTTACCCCGGGGGGGGGGGGGGGGTTCAGGTAGAGGACACAGGGACACACAGAGCCTGTTAGCTACACAACACAACACTGAGGCTAACAGTAACAACACTAACAACGCCTCAGTGACTGTGATAACTCTGTAAACAGGTCAGGTCTACCACCTCTCATGTATCCACTTTACAGGTGTTAGCCTCCTTATTGCCCTCCCTCTAAACATGTTATACAAGCATGAGTGGATGTGAATGTACATAGATCAATGTTGCTGAGCCAAGTTGTTATTGAATGGAGGACATCTGGCCATCTTGCTGGGTATCACTGTGTTGTCTGATCCCTGTTCCCCTGCACATGATAGTGGGGTGCTCACGGTCAGTGCAACCAAGCATTTTGTTGCCCACAGAGACCCGACTGACACCACCCTGCTCTCAGAGAGCCCATTGCTGTGCTGCTGCAGCCAAAAATAAATGTCTGAAGTGGAAAATCACACCTGATGGCCTGCTAGAGTTGGCTTTCAAGCCCCATGATGGTAGTCTGGAAGTCTTTGTACAAATCAATTTTCGGGAAAATGGGTTTATGATTAAAAAAAAAGAAAGGCCGGACAGAAATCCAGACGATCCACTGTCCTTCAGTAAAAGCTACAGGTTCAGAGCAGTGGCGGTCGGTTGTGTTAAAGATGAGGGAGGACAAAAAAAATGTATGAGCATGGCCTTATTTCTATTACAGCATATTGGATGACTGTCATTCATATTCCATTTACCCAGCACAATGTAACATCAATAAGTTCAGGCTACTACATGATAATCACATTTTCCCTATACCCATCATGAGGTTGCTACAACCGTAGCCTATGAATGAAGGTTTACAATGTAGGTGCACAGGTTGAGAGAAATGTGAGTAATAAAGGTAACAGACATTGACACATTCAATACCGCCTTGCACACTCTGGCCTGCATCTAGCTGATCTAAGGCGTAATCATTAGTCCAACGGTTGCAAATGAGAGTTTCTATTGGACAAATTCAGGTATGTTTATTCCCGTTTTTTTCCACTTGCTTCCATTTTAGAAAAGTTTTCAACAGAATCGGTGGAATGAATACACCCCTGATCACATGCAAACACAGTTAATTTTCATAGCAGGCACATACAAACAGCATGATCCCTTTGATCGTTGTATATACACTACCGTTCAAAGGATTGGGGTCACTTAGAAATGTCCTGTTTTTGAAAGGAAAGCACATTTTTTTGTCCATTAAAATAACATCAAATTGATAAGAAATACAGTGTAGACATTGTTAATGTTGAAAATGACTATTGTAGCTGGAAACAGCAGATTTTTAATGGAATATCTACATAGGCCTACAGAGGCCCTGTCACACCCTGATCAGTTTCACTTGTCCTCATTATTGTCTCCACCCCTTCCAGGTGTCGCTTGTTTTCCCCAGTGTATTTATCCCTGTGTTTCCTGTCTCTCTGTGCCAGTTGGTCTTGTATGTTAGTCAAGTCAACCAGTGTGTTTTTCCCCGTACTCCTTTTGCTATTCTCTTTTTGATAGTCCTCCCGGTTTTGACCCCTGCCTGACTGAACTACTTTCCTGCCTGCCTGATCATCCTGCCTGCCCTGACCTTGATTCTGCCTTCCCTTCGGTACCTCACCTCCTGGACTCTGAACTGGTTTTGACCCTTTTGCCTGTCCCTGACCAGTCTCTTGCCTTAACCTATTGGTTAATAAATATTGTGAGACTCCAACCATCTGCCTCCTGTATCTGCATCTGGGTCTCACCTTGTGTCATGAAACTGTTGTCCTGATTAAAGACACAATAAAACTGGCCTTCTTTAGACTAATGAAGGGAGTAGTACACAGCGTTGTACGAGATCTTCAGTTTCTTGGCAATTTCTCGCATGGAATAGCATTAATTTCTCAGAACAACAATAGACTGAAGAGTTTCAGAAGGAAATTCTTTGTTTCTGGCCTTTTTTGAGCCTGTAATCGAACCCACAAATGCTGATGCTCCAGATACACAACTAGTCTAAAGAAGGCCAGTTTTATTGCTTCTTTAATCAGAACAACAGTTTTCAGCTGTGCTAACATAATTGTAAAAGGGTTTTCTAATGATAAATTAGCCTTTTAAAATGATAAACATGGATTAGCTAACACAACATGCCATTGGAACACAGGAGTGATGGTTGCTGATAATGGGCCTCTGTACACCTACGTAGATATTCCATAAAAAATCTGCCATTACAATAGTAATTTACAACATTAACAATGTCTACACTGTATTTCTGATCAATTTGATGTTATTTTAATGGACCAAAAATTAGTTTTTCTTTCAAAAACAAGGACATTTCTAAGTGACCCCAAACTTTTGAACGGTAGTGTATATGCTTCCAAACTTGATTGGTAAGATTGTGATTCCTATTTCATTACTATGTCTCTTGGCAGGTAATTTGCTAATTAAGCAGACATCACAAACATTCCATGTCATAGATATTTATGGAATATACATGTATGTCTGACTGATTTTGATCATTGAATGGATCATTTTGCATGCGATGATTCACGCGATGAAAGAATGTTTAGAAGTTGTGACGAGTATGACAATTTCACTGAGAATCAACTCAGTTTTGATCAACAAGCCATGTGCATTTGTACTTACTCTTTTGCACACATGCCAAATTATGTGCAATTTGCTTAAATAAATAAGAAATTCAAATCTGGTGTGAACAAGAAACTAATTGTTCAGAGATTTGAACTTATTGTTTTGAAAAAGAGAATTGAGCCAAAGCACTTGAGAAAAACTGTAACAAATGTACCCGGCTGGTGACGCCACCAGACAGTCCAAAACTCCATCCCACCAAAATGGCTGTAATTTCAGGTGATCTTTTTAAAAAGCTCTTACACTATAGGCCATTATCATACTTTTCACACTTTCACAGTATTATTCCAACCTCATAGTGTGGAAATATAGACTGAGTGTACAAAACATTAAGGACACCTGGTCTTTCCATGACGTAGACTGACTAGGTGAATCCAGGTGAAAGCTTTGATCCCTTATTGATGTCATTTGTTAAATCCACTTCAGTCAGTGTAGATGAAGAGGAGAAGACAGGTTAAAGAATATTTGTTTTACCCTTGAGACAATTGAGACATGAATTGTGTATGTGTGCCATTCAGAGGGTAAATGGACAAGACAAAAGTTTTAAGTGCCTTCTAACTGGGTATGGTAGTAGGTGCCAGGTGCACCGGGTTGTGTTAAGAACTGCATCGCTGCTGGGTTTTTCACACTCAACAGTTTCCCGTGTGTATCAAGAATGGTCAACCACCCAAAGGACATCCTGCCAACTTGACACAACTG
Source organism: Oncorhynchus clarkii lewisi (assembly GCF_045791955.1). Classification (NCBI taxonomy): domain Eukaryota; kingdom Metazoa; phylum Chordata; class Actinopteri; order Salmoniformes; family Salmonidae; genus Oncorhynchus; species Oncorhynchus clarkii. Next base: position 49,090,743 of record NC_092159.1, on the reverse strand, counting down.
TGGGAAGCATTGGAGTCAACATGGGCCAGCATCCCTGTGGAACCTTTTCGACATGCCACAAGTCCATGAGTCCATAGAGTCCATGCCACGATGAATTGAGGCTGTTCTGAAGGAAAGGGGGGAGGTGGTGCAACTCAATATTAGGAAGGTGTTCCTAATGTTTGGTATACTCAATGCACATAAAGTACAGGAATATCACGTTTTTGACTGCACTGGGCCTTTAAGCTGGAGTCGTGTGCTGCTGGCTCTGTGAGGAGGCCCAGGTTTGATAAGCGCCACGCAGAGGAGAAAATAAGAGAAAAGTGTGCTGTGTCCTGCTGAGGTAATTTGCCTTGGGCCTTAAAGTGCTTACTTATACTGCAGGGGGACTTATACACAAGAGCTGACATGGGAGAAGATGGAGAGAACAGTGTGAGAAACTGGTCCAGTCACAATGGAGATTGGTGGCTTTAGCAGAGAGCGGGAGAGAGAGAGGGAATGAGAGGGAGTGAGACTGAGGCATCAGGTAGGAGTAGGGGGTAGATTAGTGTTAACAGCCTACTGGTGTTAAAACAGCTGTTCTACTGTGGCGCTATCCATCATAGCACCTTTTGCACACACACGCATGCACACGCACACACACATGCATGCTCAAGTGCTTGCACAGGGACAGACCGAAGCGCGCACACACACACCTTTTCAAACCTACACAGACATACACATCATGGCCTGTAACCATCACACTCTCCTCTCCAACCTCTCCTGGTTAAACTTTGGCCCATTTTTATAGGAATGCTGCTGTAGTGAAGTGTACAGTAAGCACCTGTGACATCTTTGCCGGTGCCAAGAGCCCACACATCAGCCAGAGTTGACAGCATGGATGCCACATGCCTGAGGGCCCCGCAAATTTCCCCTCCATAATTGCATCCCATGTCAACCTGTGACAAGTCAGCCTCAACCAACGCTGGAGCGCACTAATCACCGGCCAGTCCTCCTCTCCTCCACCTCCTCTACCTTGTTGCTTATCACTCTCTCTCTCTCTCTCTCTCTCTCTCTCTCTCTCTCTCTCTCTCTCTCTCTCTCTCACTCTCTCTCTCTCTTTTTCCCTTCTCTCACTTACTCCCTCTCTTTTCTCTATCTCCTACTTTAGCAGCCATTACGTCTGTATTACCTCCAGCCATCAATGTGAGTCACCAATGAAGGCAGAGCTTTCTCATTAGGGCCCTTCTTTACGTTCCTGTTAATATAGCTGTTTGTCATTTATTTTACCTGTCATTCCTACTGGCAGTTACTGTCAGTGTTGTATGCTTTGATCATTTGACTCATTTTCAGTTATTTACAAATCAAATTATGAAAAGAGGCAGCGACTGAAAATAATAACTGTCAATCTGGTCTCCCAGGACAACTGGCTGATGATTCATATTCTACCGGATGGTTCGTTGGAAATTTGGGTTAGATTTGGAAAGATAGCGAGTGTTGAGCAATGTCACTGTTCATCACCGTACACCTGGGCTGATGGTAGAGTGTCTGTGTGTCACTCTAGTATATGTGTGTTGGCTTATGCTGTTTATGTTGATATATTTGACTCTAATATTATCTGTGATTCGGTGTGTCTGTGATTCTATGTCTGTGCCTTTCTGCGTCTGTGGTTCTGATTGTGATTCAATGTGTGTCTCTGTGCGTCTGTGATTCAGTGATTCAGTCTGTGTCTCTGTGTATCTGTGATTCAGTGATTCAATGTGTGTCTCTGTGCATCTGTCATTCAGTGATTCAGTCTGTGTCTCTGTGCGTCTGTGATTCAGTGATTCAATGTGTGTCTCTGTGCACCTGTGATTCAGTGATTCAGTGTGTGTCTGTGTTTACAGTATGTAAATCAGTTATTCAGTGTGTGTCTCTGTGCGTCTTTGATTCAGTGTGTGTGTCCTGTGTGACATGGTTACAGTGCCTCCTGTCTTCCTCAGATTGAGGTGAGAGCAGCCAGGTGGGTCTGGGCATGTCTGGTGCCACGGTAACTGGATGTGATAGCTGGCCTCTGGGGATCTCTGCCTTAGAAGTGCTAAACGAGCCAAGCAGAGCAATCACTGTGGGTGTGTGTATCCGTGTGTGTATCCGTGTGTCTGTGTTTGTGCGTCGGTCTGCAATACTGTGTCTGTCTGCGTGTGTTTGTTGCATTTATCCCAGGACTAAATATACCCTAGAGGCTATGATAAGATAAAACCTCTATAAAGTATTAAATGTTGCCAGGTAACAAGGCTTTGTAGCGACAGATAAACACGTGGCCACTACCTGGCTCCAGGAGGATGATGCTAAGCGTAGCAGACATTCCCCATTTGGTGGTGCTGTCGGGTCAGCTGCCCAAAGGGCTCCAGTCACAGGGCTGGTGACAAGACTTTCCGGGTTTGGGTGTGTTGAGGGTAAACTCCCCCCTCACTCCCCCCCCCCCCCACCCCTTATCTCAATGTGATTCTTAGCCTGGAGCTGCACCCCCCACCAGATTGGAATTGACTTAATTAAATGAGGGAAACATTGCCGAGGGTTCTCCCGCGAGAGGCGACATGTAGGGAGGGGTATGTGCTTGTGTGTGCTCTCTGTCCTCTTTAAACACCAGCAACCTGCCGAATGAAGCTTATGCCTATAAAACAAAGCAAATCACTGTGTGTATGCGTATCCTTGTGTGCACATTTACTTATGCGTGTGTGTATACAGTATGTGTGGGTACAGTGAGTTGTTGCCGCGGGCCAGCAGAGGCCTCGGTGGTGGTGGTGAGACAGTAGAGACCAGGCAGGTTGGATGATGGTGACGGGGGGCCGAGAGGAGAGCCCACCCCGCCCCGCGCTGCACCGGCCGAGGTGAATGCCAAGGAGTCTCAGAGCCACTCCATCAAGCAGGACCCCCCGGGGGAGCGCCAAGCCAATGAATTACACATTAGATCATTGTTACAGGATCATAACAGTGATCTAATTGCCAATTTCTCTTTTTAATTGAATTTGGTGGAGTGAAGAGGACAGAGAATAGGATTCCAGGGACTTTGTGGGACGACGGAGGGAGCAGATTGGAGCTGGTGTGCTGGTGTGCCGGGCCCCATAGTTAATGAGGAAAAAAAGACTGAGCGTGACATTCATCGTCAAACTAAGCGTTACGGGCGGAAAATGTCAAAACCAATATTCTTCCTAATGCTTCTTGTCCTGCTCATATGAGACATAGACGATTCCTTTGAGACATAGATGATTCCGTTGAGACATAGATGATTCCTTTGAGACATAGATGATTCCTTTGAGACATAGATGATTCCGTTGAGACATAGATGATTCCTTTGAGACATAGATGATTCCGTTGAGACATAGATGATTCCGTTGAGACAGATGATTCCATTGAGACATAGATTATTCCATTGAGACATAGATGATTCCGTTGAGACATAGATGATTCCGTTGATACATAGATGATTCTGTTGATACATAGATGATTCCGTTGAGACATAGATGATTCCGTTGAGACATAGAGGATTCCATTGAGACATAGATGATTCCTTGAAACATAGATGATTCCATTGAGACATAGATAATTCCATTGAGACATAGATGATTCCATTGAGACATAGATGATTCCATTGAGACATAAATGATTCCATTGAAACATAGATGATTCCGTTGAAACAGATGATTCCATTGAAACATAGATGATTCCGTTGAGACATACAGTGGGGAGAAAAAGTATTTGATGCACTGCCGATTTTGCAGGTTTTCCTACTTACAAAGCATGTAGAGGTCTGTAATTTTTTATCATCGGTACACTTCAACTGTGAGAGACGGAATCTAAAACAAAAATCCAGAAAATCACATTGTATGATTTTTAAGTAATTCATTTGCATTTTATTGCATGACATAAGTATTTGATCGGATGAATTTCGGCTCTCACAGACCTGTTAGTTTTTCTTTAAGAAGACCTCCTGTTCTCTACTCAGTACCTGTATTATTAACTGCACCTGTTTGAACTCGTTACCTGTATAAAAGACACCTGTCCACACACTCAATCAAACAGACTCCAACCTCTCCACAATGGCCAAGACCAGAGAGCTGTTTGTAAGGACATCAGGGATAAAATTGTAGACCTGCACAAGGCTGGGATGGGCTACAGGACAATAGGCAAGCAGCTTGGTGAGAAGGCAACAACTGTTGGCGCAATTATTAGAAAATGGAAGAAGTTCAAGATGACGGTCAATCACCCTCGGCCTGGGGCTCCATGCAAGATCTCCCCTCGTGGGGCGTCAATGATCATGAGGAAGGTGAGGGATGAGCCCAGGACTACACGGCAGGACCTGGTCAATGACCTGAAGAGAGCTGGGACCACAGTCTCAAAGAAAACCATTAGTAACACACTACGCCGTCATGGATTCAAATCAAGCCAGTGCATGTCCAGGCCCGTCTGAAGTTTGCCAATGACCATCTGGATGATCCAGAGGAGGAATGGGAGAAGGTCATGTGGTCTGATGAGACAAAAATAGAGCTTTTTGGTCTAAACTCCACTTGCCGTGTTTGGAGGAAGAAGGATGAGTACAACCCCAAGAACACCATCCCAACCGTGAAGCATGGAGGTGGAAACATCATTCTTTGGGGATGCTTTTCTGCAAAGGGGACAGGACGACTGCACCGTATTGAGGGGAGGATGGATGGGGCCATGTATCGCAAGATCTTGGCCAACAACCTCCTTCCCTCAGTAAGAGCATTGAAGATGGGTTGTGGCTGGGTCTTCCAGCATGACAAAGACCTGCAACACACAGCCAGGGCAACTAAGGAGTGGCTCCGTAAGAAGCATCTCAAGGTCCTGGAGTGGCCTAGCCAGTCTTTAGACCTGAACCCAATAGAAAATCTTTGGAGGGAGCTGAAAATCCGTATTGCCCAGCGACAGCCCCGGAACCTGAAGGATCTGGAGAAGGTCTGTATGGAGGAGTGGGCCAAAAAACCCTGCTGCAGTGTGTGCAAACCTGGTCAAGAACTACAGGAAACGTATGATCTCTGTAATTGCAAACAAAGGTTTCTGTACCAAATATTAAGTTCTGCTTTTCTGATGTATCAAATGATGATTCCGTTGAGCACAATCTGGAGGAATAATGAATCTACAGCATGATAACATGTGTTGTCATTGTCAGGGCATCATTAAATCAGTTTTACAACCAAACACAAACCCTGAATCCTTCCACTCACATGACTGCCCTCAATTCTCCATTTAAAATGTTGATGATCAATCTTAACGGAGTACCCCTTGGCCAGGTCAGTGGTACAGGCACACTGCCTCCTCTCACAGACGCTGCTGCCCTACCTATCCTACAGGCCTGGGATCAGTTTCAGTGTTGGCCCCCAGTGCTAATGGCCTAAATGGAACCTGTGGGGCGCTGTTCTGTGACTTGGGATATGATAATTGCCATTTGCCTCTGTCTGTGTCCATGGCCCCGCCACCCCCAGCGCTGCACAGCCAACCCGACTCTAAATGAGCTTGCCACTGTTTTCTGATTACTGCCCAGTTAAATAAGATGAGATAAGTTAGAACCACATCTCTCCCCGAGCCGAGCTTGAGAGCTGACAACTCCCATACATCTGCCAGCCAGGGCTATGGCAATTGAGATGGGGTCGGGGAGGAGTAATTTGTGTACTTGTGTGAATATTCTCTGTGTGTGTGTGTGTGTGTGTGTGTGTGTGTGTGTGTGTGTGTGTGTGTGTGTGTGTGTGTGTGTGTGTGTGTGTGTGTGTGTGTGTGTGTGTGTGTGTGTGTTTATGCATGTGTGTGTGTGTGTGTTTTGGAGCTGAGGGTGGTGTGGAGGGTATACCTACCTCTCTCTCTCTCTCTCTCTTTCTCTCTTTCTCTCTGTTGTTGTTCAGTACCTGTCATTGATGAGAAGCCAAGGAGAAGCTTCAGCTTGAAGCTGTCATTGGCCCTCTGTATCTGTCTGCCTCCTTTTATCACTTCCCCCCTCCTTTCTCCACCTCTTCTTATTTATCTCCCTCCCTCCCTGACTGTGATGTGGATGCAGCGTGTGAGCAGCAGCCAGTGAGCGTGCCTACGTTAGCAGTGTGTGCTGTTGGAATCCATGCAGCGGCTGACTGTACTGCCTCTTAAATAGGAGCAAACAGACTCATCGCTCGTGACTCTGACACCACTGAGACCAACGCTCCCTCTCCCGGACTGACAGGCCAATCACAGGACACCCCTCACTCTCTGTCGCTCTCTCTCTCTCTCTCTCTGATTCTCTCTCTCGCATTCATTCCTTTGCTCTCCATCTCTCTCTCTGTCTGTAGCTAAGTCTCTCTACCACACCTCGTCCAGAGCAGAGGAACAGAAAGCCCCCTGCCCAGCCCAGGGATAGCCAGACCGCTGAGAGGATGAAACTCTGACAAGCCGACAGACCGCAGGGAAACGAGCACAACTGTGAGTACAATAGTCCTTTCACCTCTCAGTCACAGGGACTTAACGCTGACACACACACGCATGTGTGCAGAGCATGCTCCCACACAAACACATACATAGCTACCTAACTTGATCCTCTTATGTGCTGTGTCTTTGTCTCTCACAGGCAGACTATTTTACTAAGGGAAGTGTAGGAGTGTGTGTATGGGGAATTGAGTGTTAGTATGTGCATTATATGTATTTGTATAGCATACTTTTACTGTATCACTGTATACAATATTGATACTTGTACTCTTTATACTATCTACACTATTATCTGACTCACTGTCATACATGTGATGATACATATGGAACAGGATTCTTTTAGCTCGGATGATTCCAGCTATAGTGGTGAGAGTATTTTGACAGATCTTTAGTAATGTTAGAAACTGAGGTCTCTTGAATGCTTTGGGGATTTCTCTGCTCTTGCTGTCTCCTTCTATTGGCAATAAAGGCATGATGAAAAGCATATCAGGGTAGCATACCCCTTTTATCTCATATCTTAAACGTCTAAGCTGGTATAAGCCAATAGATGCCTAGGGGTGAAAAAAGGGGCGTACATTCTTTCAACCGCTGAAGAATCCCAAGCAATTCCACTGCTTATTGTTTAGTGCTCAGCTAGGGGATGTCTGGGCTGGGTGCAGATCTGTACTGATGTCACACACATTTTTTTGATTATGCTTCTGGTTCATTTCTGGCTGAGGCGATTTCCTATTTCCTTCTCCCATTTGGAGCAGGGTGAGTATAATGTGATAGCGGCTGACACGCGGGGTAATGCCGTTCGGAGGACACAGATTGCATTTCCCCTGGAGAATACTCCCGCTGTATTAAAGACACAACAAGGCTGCTCTGCACTTGTCATCAGCTCCAGTGGTAATGCAGGCAGGGGAGAGACAGGCGTGGTGTCTACAGCTCTACTCTCCTTTAAACACATCCAATTGGCTCTAATGCCACAGTCTGACTCACAGCAGCATGCTTGGGATGGGGAACAGCTTACAGTTTACATCACATGTGTTATTGTGTTATGCCCGGGCTTTTCTACTCCAGCTTTAACAAAAGGGACAAGAACTGGAATTCCCATGGACAGTTTAAAGTTTATGTACCATAGGCCCATGCATGTATTCTCTGTCCAAAATGTGTTTAGGTTGGACTACAGTATCCTGTTACAGGGTTATAACAAATCTATGTTTAATGGTCCTCTTGTAATATCTTGAATGTAAACGAACTGTTGTAGAATAGGTGTGTTGTATTGACACACATGACCAGGTTAGGTCTTTAATTATTATGTTTTTTTGGAAATCTACATTTAACCATAGACTCGAAACGGTTTACATTTCACATGGCATAGAAAGTGTCAACTAATCCCAGAAGTGTCAGCTAATCCCAGAATCATTAGACTGTGAGAGAGCACTTAGATGTCATACACATGTTTGGCATGTGATGAACACTCCCAGAAAGAATGCCTTCAGGGAAAGAACTGAGAGATCAGAGATCGATGGCTCCAAGGACAGAGAGAGAGAGAGAGAGAGAGAGAGAGAGAGAGAGAGAGAGAGAGAGAGACTCACTTCCCCTTTCAGCATGTCCTCAAAAAAAGCCTGAACACAGTGTTTTTGGTAAACTTCACAGAAGCATCCTCTTTTAGAAAAAACAACAACAACAACATCTCTTCCTCAGTGTGTGCTTTGTTCTTGCAAGGCCCCACTTTACCTCCCACTTATGTGACAAGGAGGGCGTAGGATCAATACCTATCAAAGGCCCGGACGTCTGAGTGGCCTACATAACACAGCCACCAGAGCCTCTGAAAACCCAAAGAAAGTTACCTGAGACATCCTCAGAGGTACAGTATGATATTCAGAACACCAAGAGACTGCCCAAAAAAACCTCCCGACAAGAGTCCTTTAAGCTTTCTCAACTAATATAACTTTCATTTTGGAATTTGCCTGCAGCTTTCATGCACAATTCATAATTTATTTCACTGAGAAGTTGGTAATGTTCCTGGTAACACTAAGGCATTTTTCCCATTTCTTTTCTCCCTCATTATTTTCTTAGAGGAAGATGTTTATGGAAAGCAAATTGCCTTATGTGCTGTAAAACATTTAGTTGCATACATCTACATTCTTATAAGCAGACAGACTATCAAAAAGAAATCTATTATGTATTCCTTCTTCAGCCTTGGGACATCATTTTCATAACTTGAGCCGTTATTAAAGCGCTTTGGAAGGCCGGTTAAAGGAAAAAGCCAATTGTTAAGTGAATGCCATTCTCTGTGTATTATTTATGTGTTCTAGCAGCATCTTCCATTTAAGGGTACCACAGGGTTCAATTCCCGGGCCGACTCTTTTCTCTGTATATATCAATGATGTCGCTCTTGCTGCGGGCGATTCCCTGATCCGCCTCTATGCAGACGACACCATTCTGTATACTTCTGGCCCTTCCTTGGACACTGTGCTAGCTAACGTCCAAACGAGCTTCAATGCCATACAACACTCCTTCCGTGGCCTCCAACTGCTCTTAAACGCTAGTAAAACCAAATGCATGCTTTTCAACCATTCGCTGCCCGTACCCGCCCGCCCGACTAGCATCACTACTCTGAAAGGTTCCGACCTAGAATATGTGGACAACTATAAATACCTAGGTGTCTGGCTAGACTGTAAACTCTCCTTCCAGACTCATATTAAACATCTCCAATCCAAAATCAATACTAGAATCGGCTTTCTATTTCGCAACAAAGCCTCCTTCACTCACGCCACCAAACTTACCCTCGTAAAACTGACTATCCTACCGATCCTCGACTTCGGCAATGTCATCTACAAAATAGCTTCCAACACTCTACTCAGCAAACTCAGCAGTCTATCACAGTGCCATCCGTTTTGTTACCAAATCACCTTATACCACCCACCACTGCGACCTGTATGCTCTAGTCGGCTGGCCCTCGCTACATATTCGTCGCCAGACCCACTGGCTCCAGGTCATCTATAAGTCTATGCTAGGTAACGCTTCGCCTTATCTCAGTTCACTGGTCACGATAACAACACCCCCCCGTAGCACACGTTCCAGCAGGTATATCTCACTTATCATCCCCAAAGCCAACACCTCATTTGGCCGCCTTTCCTTCCAGTTCTCTGCTGCCAGTGACTGGAACGGAATTCAAAAATCACTGAAGTTGGAGACTTTTTTTCCCCTCACCAACTTTAAACATCAACTATCTGAGCAGCTTACCGATCGCTGCTTCCGTGCATAGTCCATCTGTAAATAGCCCAACCAATCCACCTACCTCATCCCCATACTTTTAACATTTTTATTTACTTTTCTGCTCTTTTGCACACCAGTATCTCTACTTGCACATCATCATCTGCTCATTTATCACTCCAGTGTTAATCTGCTAAATTGTAATTATTCGCTCCTATGGCCTATTTATTGCCTTACCTCCTCATGCCTTTTGCACACACTGTATATAGACTTTCTTTTTCTACTGTGTCGTTGACTTTGTGACTTCGTTGACTTTGTGTTATTGGCTTGTTTATTGTTTACTCCATGTGTAACTTTGTGTTGCTGTCTGTGTCACACTGCTTTGCTTTATCTTGGCCAGGTCACAGTTGCACATGAGAACTTGTTCTCAACTAGCCTACCTGGTTAAATAAAGGTGAAAAAAAAGCAATAAGGCACGAGGGGGTGTGGTATATGGCCAATATACCACGGCTAAGGGCTGTTCTTAGGCACGACGCATCGCCTGGACACCGCCCTTAGTCGTGGTATATTGGCCATATACCACAAACCCCAGAGGTGTCTTATTGCTATTACTAACTGGTTACCAACGTAATTAGAGCAGTTTTGCCATACCCGTGTTATACGGACTGATATACCACGGCTGTCAGCCAATCAGCATTCAGGGCTTGAGCCACCCAGTTTATAGTAGTGATTAGATCACTGGTAACCGGTACCAATCATATTGGGTAGGGCTGAGGTAGACTTTTCACTCTCTCTAGGCTTAATTACACTTTATGCATGAGGAGCGTTGGTTGGGGGAGCGTTTTAGACCACGGCAAAGTCAAACTAGATATGTTGGCCTCAAATCATTGGCCAGAAGTATTCAACCATGGCTGGATGTAAGGGAAAGTATATTCACGGGGTACATCAATGTTGCATTCTTGACTCGTTTAAACATTCAGATGTGCTGATTAAATTATTACTCACTCAAGTGTTCTGCTCCTTGAGCTTTCTGGCTGTTTTTCCATTTATTTTCTGAATTCTCAAGCAGACCTTTGGGTATTGGGTATCAGCAATTACAAAACTTTTAATAAGCAGGCAACGGTATCTCCACATATGCCAACTTCTTACGGTATAAGTATAAACTGCTCTGGATTGCTGTTAGACATGTTTTGCAAATATGTGCTAGCTTGATTTAGTTAATTTACCACTCGGTTTTCTCTCTCTGAGAGTCAATGTAAGGTTGGTTCACTAGTGTTACTTTTAGGTTCCATAATAAATATTTGAATGTTATGTTTGACATTTTGGTTAAGATGGTATACTAGTCTCGCCCAGACAAGATGTATGGTTTACACACTCTCTCCAACAAAGGTTTCTGGTGAACAGAAACTGAAGGAAATTGTTATTTTCCACTGTCATGAGACAACAAAAACAGAATTGAGTTGTTTCCTTAACAGAGCTTTGAAAGGTAGTTTCTCTGCAGACCTCTGTGAAAAATATGCTAATTATAGGGCAGGGAGCCACTGAGGAAATGAAAAGCATTACCATACAACTTCATTTGCAACATTTTGGAGGTCGCTTATCAGGAGGGAACAGAATTAGTTCTATCTCGCAGAACAACTTCAATGTAGGCAGGAACATGCCCCAAAGTCTTCCCGGGCTCTGTCGTAAACATGCTCTATGACTACATTGTTTATTTAGTCCATTTCATTAGAAAGTTTAACGGGCCCTGCGTGGGGTTTTGTGGGCCTAGCCACCCGGTATACATTTAATCAGCCTGTCCCCCAGCGTTAACCTTCATACCTCGCCTTCCCCTTTCATTGTCAGTCTCTCCAGGGTCACACAAAGTAGCATCAAATATTTATGATATTAATAACTGTCTTTAGGAAAAAAAAACTAAATAAATCTTCTCTGCGATAGAGCAGTCCATTCCAGTTAATAAAGTGGTGAAGGAGAAATAAGAGGGTGATCCTCAGGTGAGAGAGGGCAGACACTCATCGCCACAAAACAGACCCAACAACAGAGGGAGATACCACAACAGAAACAACAGAGGGAGATGAAACAACAGAGGGAGATACCACAACAGAAACAACAGAGGGAGATACTACAACAGGGGGAGATACCACAACAGAAACAAAAGGAACCAAAGCGCTTTTCTGTTATCTTATTGTAGACTGGGGAAAGACAAATGTTACCAGCAGGTCGTTTTGATGTTGGATTTGTGTGTGTGTGTGGGGGAGGGGGGGGGGATTGAGAATCTCCGGTCCCTAGGGGGTCTTCTGCATTGACAGGCTACAAATGTACACGTGCACGCATGTGCACACACACACACACGCGCGCGCGCGCGCGCGCACACACACACACAAAAAAGCTGTTTAGCATTGGAGCCGATTGAGGCAGGGCACAACATTAATTATGTGTTTTTCAGCTGAGGTCTGGTGACAGTGATTAGTGTGTTGTTTTTTTTGGAGAGTGGCAAGCACGCAGCCTAATGAGGAAAGAGCTTGCCTCACTACAGAGTGACCATGCGCTTGGTGTGTGTGTGTGTGTGTGTGTGTGTGTGTGTGTGTGTGGGGGTGTGTGTGTGTGTGTGTGTGTGAGTGTGTGTGTGAGAGAGAGAGACTGTGTGGTGTTCCTCCAGGCTGCGGCTGGAAGATATAGAGATAGTGAATATGACAGGGAAGAGGGTGTTGGGGAGCAGGGGGATCACTGAACTCATATTAGTCTGGAGTCAGAGTTGAAACACCCAGTGAAAGGTCCTTTACATAATCAATGTTTAACTGTGTCCTAATGTGATGATTAATATTAGTTTATTGGTCTGCGCCCCTTTGGCTTCGCACTGGGGAAGCAGCTTGCCCGGCTTGAATAGGTCACTACATTAGCCAATCAATACGTCGTGGTGTAGTGCTATTTCTTTTAGGTGAGGGAGCTCAAAATGTAAATAACGTCATTATTTCCTTACCGACAGATGTAGCCTATAGAATACATAATTCTAGATAATATAATTCTATACTAAAAAAATATAGAAGCAACATTCAATTTCAAAGATTTAGCTGAGTTACAGTTCATATAAGGAAATCAGTCAATTGAAATATATTCATTAGGCCCTAATCTATGGATTTCGTCCCACCCACCCGTTGGGGAGCCTGGCCCAGCCAATCAGAAAGATTATTTTTCATTATTACAGACATAAATGTATGCATTATGCTCACTAACAGGGATATAAACAAATTTGTGCTCAACATTTTAGAGAAATAAGCTTTTTGTGTGTACGGAACATTTCTGGGATCTTTTATTTCAGCTCATGAAACATGGGACCAACACTTTACATGTTTCGTTCAGTATAGTTAGACTATTCCAGATCTGGAAAAATGATCCACCTACCATTGTTACTATGAATGGTGGATAGGGGGCAGGATAGACACTTAGATGGGTAGACTATACTGACCTGCGGGATAGTAAAAGTTAGCACACAGAAAAGCGTAGTGCATAAGGGAAGTACTTAAACACTTGATATAGGGTATGTGGATGCAAGCACATGAGGAAATGTGGCTAGGGTGGAAGACATTATATAGTAAAACCTGCAAAAGAGAGAATGTAAACCGAGGAAAAACACACTAACTTCCCCTGTGCCCAATAAAAATCCACACAACCATCCCCACAGCAAAAACAAAGTGTGACAATTTTGGACCACCCCTCCCCCCAGTAAATTGCGATCTGTCCCTTAAGCAGTGGTCTCAGCTCGCATGTTCTCCCCTACTGTGAACAATGTCCCCAAAGCCATTGATGGTGGAGGCGCACAGGAGGGAGAAGAATTGGCACAGGATGCAAATGTCTTCTTCCCCGATTCCCCGAATCCCAGAGGAAGAGGCTCTGGCCAGCCTGATCCGCTGTGGACGTGCCTTTTAAAGCTTGTGGTTGTGAACAGGTGGCTTGTCATGGTGTTTATGATAGGAACTGCTAGTGATTATTTTTCAACGTTCTGATTGGCCAAAGTGGTCACGCCTCTGACAGGCTTTCGCAGTGCACACACATAGCTTACAGTTCTTCGTCATTCTCACCACTGCCAGAAAAAAGACGGGGAAGAAACTACCATTTACATCCGGGCTGCTACACATAGACTATTTATTTTGTTTAACATTCTATGGGTTTTCATAGCATTTTAGTGGTCATTAAATATAATTGATTTAGAATTTATCAGAATACATTTTCCAGAAGTAGTTTTACCAGCACCGTGTATTCTCAAATTGAAAAACATTGAGAGAGCGCCACTCCCTCGTGCTCCGGCAACATTACAACCCTGTCAATACGCCGGGATATCTGTTTGGAAAAAGGACCGAGGCGAGCTGCTGTTCCTTGGGAGAGAATTCTAAATGTCTGTGGCCAAACATCTGCATCAGTAACACAGAGATATACAGTATGCTATACTTGTACGTTACATTTAGACTAGGGGGAGCACTCTATTTTTCGTATTCATACATCATTAATATTCACATTTCTTGTATTCAGAAATGTGTGTTGAATCTCTAGATTTTCAATTTCACCTCTTCTTAAATCTTACTTGATTTGCATGTATCATGGTGAATTTCCAATTCCCACGGGATTATTGATGTGTGTTTGTGTGGGAAGATAATGCGAGTATATCATGCAGCAACATTTTGGACCCGAACGAACCATCATTTTATTTAGACAGAACAAAATGTGCAGACATTTTTGGAACTAGATGACATGGTTGAAAATGGTCATTTCATCTGAAGCACTGGTCCAGCACATCAGGCCTCCAGTATCATCCGCCCAATCACATTTGTGAAAAAGCCAATGCTGGTGTGCATCTGACTGATACTGTGTCCATTTGTGCACCAGGTTGGATTTAGGCATAACACGTCATTTTCCACACCATTTTGTCTGAAAAGTCGATTACTCTGCCTCTGCAGCCATGGATGTGTCTGGATTGAACATTTATTCTGCATGCTGCCAATAAAAGTCATAGAGGCCGGCTTCCATCAGTGTAATGATATTTCAGCCCCAGTATTAGTTCAGCACTGTTTTACACAGCAGTTTCTGCTCAATTAAAAATAGTCCATATTTAAATGCAAAGAAAATCGGTCGCCTGGCGATCCGTGTGCATTCAGATATGCTGCAGAATGGTTAAGTTATCAAGTTTGAAATTGAGTTTTTAAGCACCCCAATGCTCCACGCCTTTAGAGTTAGTTAGAAGAAGGGGGACCGTTCATTTGTAGCTGTGAAATGTTCCTTTGACGTTATTGATGTAGAATAGATTAACCTTTAAAAAGGTAAGTAAGTGAAATGTGAAATAATTCATTGAGAGTCAGCCATGTAGCAAATGTGATTTTCGCCAGCAGAAAGACCTGGTAGGCCATTACCCACAAACACAGAGGAAAAAAGACCTGGTAGACCATTACCCACAAACACAGAGGAAAAAAGACCTGGTAGACCTTTACCCACAAACACAGAGGAAAAAAGACCTGGTAGACCATTACCCACAAACACAGAGGAAAAAAGACCTGGTAGACCATTACCCACAAACACAGAGGAAAAAAGACTTGGTAGACCATTACTCACAAACACAGAGGAAAAAAGACCTGGCAGAACATTACCCACAAACACAGAGGCAAAAAGACTTGGTAGACCATTACCCACAAACACAGAGGAAAAAAGACCTGGTATACCATTACCCACAAACACAGAGGAAAAAAGACTTGGTAGACCATTACCCACAAACACAGAGGAAAAAAACCTGGTAGAACATTACCCACAAACACAGAGGAAAAAAGACCTGGTAGAACATTACCACAAACACAGAGGAAAAAACCTGGTAGAACATTACCCACAAACACAGAGGAAAAAAGACCTGGTAGACCTTTACCCACAAACACAGAGGAAAAAAGACCTGGTAGACCATTACCCACAAACACAGAGGAAAAAAGACTTGGTAGACCATTACCCACAAACACAGAGGAAAAAAACCTGGTAGAACATTACCCACAAACACAGAGGAAAAAAGACCTGGTAGAACATTACCCACAAACACAGAGGCGTGTAGGAGAAGGCCGGGGCTGGGGGCTCCACTCTGCTCTGTTTCTAAGGCCTACAGTGCGAATAGCACATTTTGGAACTAAATTGCTAGTCAGAGCTTGGGAAATAAATTCCAGATAGTGTCAGCCCCTGTGTGCTGGTCATTTGGAAGTTCCGTGTCCTTCCCTCCCTCGCCACTCTCTGGCTTTATTTAGCTGGAGCTGTCATTTCCCATAAATCCTTGGGAGGAGGCGTCCGTCAGGGCTGCCAGTTCCCCTGTGTGGAGCACCTGTAACAGGGGAGGGAAGTGACAGCTCTGCCTGGGAGCTGCCGGGACACTACCGGGTCTGTTCCATCACACCAGGGCTCCACACAGCCATCTCCACTTCTCCCTATGAGGCCTCCCTACACAGGGACATAACAAACACAACATCCCAGGGACTTCAGAACAATTCACTAGCTGCAACTCAGAAATGTCAGGGAATATGGATTTCTATAGTGGTAATGTGGTGTACAGTATGTAAACATACAGTATTTATTTGTATTCAGTGTACTATTAATGTTATTGTGTTTGATAGGTAAGATCTCTGGAACGACCTCATTTGGTTATCGGTGTAGGTAGCATGTACTGACATAGATTTTAATTTCTAGATAGAATGCGGTGTATTAGTCCATTTTCCTGAGAATATCCTGTCTTTAATCATTCCAGAGACTGAGTATAATCCAAATGACAAGACATCACACTGCTCTTTTCATAAAATCGTCGTTGAAATACCATTACTGTCATGGTAAGAACGGGACCAAGGCGCAGTGAATGTTGAGTTCCACATATTTATTTCAAAAGCGAAAACAATAAATCAATAAACGAACAACAAAACGTGACTATGTGGTGCACAGGAACAAACACAAAATAATATCCCACAAAGCAGGTGGGAACAGGGAACCCTTAAGAATGATCCCCAATTAGGGACAACGAACATCAGCTGCCTCTAATTGGGAACCCTACCAAGAGCACCAACATAGAAATATATAACCTAGAACACGCGATAGTCACGCCCTGACCTACTACACCATACACCATCTATGGTCAGGGCGTGACAATTTGTAATGCTTGTCGTCTGGGGAAGGAGAGGAGGACCAAGGTGCAGCATGGTAAGTGTTCATATTATTTAATGAAATATGCAACACTAGACAAAACAAATCAAATCAAATCACATTTATTTATATAGCCCTTCGTACATCAGCTGATATCTCAAAGTGCTGTACAGAAACCCAGCCTAAAACAGCAAGTAATGCAGATGTAGAAGCACGGTGGCTAGGAAAAACGCCCTAGAAAGGCCAAAACCCAGGAAGAAACCTAGAGAGGAACCAGGCTATGTGGGGTGGCCAGTCCTCTTCTGGCTGTGCCGGGTGGAGATTATAACAGAACATGGCCAAGATGTTCAAATGTTTATAAATGACCAGCATGGTCGAATAATAATAAGGCAGAACAGTTGAAACTGGAGCAGCAGCACGGTCAGGTGGACTGGGGACAGCAAGGAGTCATCATGTCAGGTATTCCTGGGGCATGGTCCTAGGGCTCAGGTCCTCCGAGAGAGAGAAAGAAAGAGAGAATTAGAGAGAGCATATGTGGGATGGCCAGTCCTCTTCTGGCTGTGCCGGGTGGAGATTATAACAGAACATGGCCAAGATGTTCAAATGTTCATAAATGACCAGCATGGTCGAAAAATAATAAGGCAGAAGTGGAAATTACAAACTTGTGGAAATTACAAACTTCAGCAGCCTTTTTAAACCTCAATGACACTACAAGTTTTACATTTCCTGCAACAGGGTGATCAAATGAAGATCCTATATCTGTAGGCCCTAGCAAAGGGACAATAGGCAGCAAACCTGTTAACCAGGTTTGTTGCCTAGTTAACAGTATGTGAACCTGGTCTACACTTGTTGTACTGCACTTGTCATCCTTGACAAGTCAATAAATGTCCATGGCTAAACATTTTACTGACACAAGGTCACTGTATCTGTCAATTGTCATTTCACATGGAATAATTGTTATATTATATTTAGAAATGTTGCTTAAAAATGTTTGTGAGGCAAATTTTTTTTCCTTCTCTCATTCAGCTGTCAGCGCACATGCTCCATCATTTTCGCTCCAGGAAATTAGAAAGGAAAAACGTTTGACAGCACAATTTCACAAAACACCGCCACGCTATCATTTCATTTTCTCCCAGACGTTTTTTCCTTTATTTATTTCATTATTGTTTTTTGAAAACAGACAGAGCGATAACAGCGGTCACTTTTTGGGTAATTTATCCTTGTTGCCGTGGCGCTGCGCTTTGCTCTCACCTTCTACAGCTTTAACCCTTTAACCCCTGGCCTACGGTGAGTAATTAGCTTGTGTGTCTTTGTCCTCTAGAAGCTGGTGAGACAGTCGCCCTGACTAGATAAAACCAGCTGATTAGCCCGTAAGCAGCTACACTATCGCACCATCAAAAGAGGAGGATTATATGTGGGAGATGACTGAGATGAATAGAAGGAAAAGGACCAGCTATGTCTCCTAGTACCTAGGTTAAATCCCTGATCCACTCTGTCTGGTGTGTTCTGTGATTGAACCACTGTGTCCCTCTGGGCTACAAACCTTAGATGTTCACTGGTTCCTCCATGCTGACGTAATGCGGAGGAATAAACACACAACACATAGCTAACCTTCCGTTACTGCTGGTGTGTTTCTGCTAAGGACACACGGCTTTGCCCTCATTGTCCTTCCTCAGGCTGAAACGCTGTGAATGTTGTGTGAACAAGGCAGAGAGGTTGCCTGACCTGCTGTCATGCAGACGTGCTGGTTGTACATCACCAATGTCGGCCGCTGATGGCTGCTTATCTCCCAGGTATCGATTGGAGAATCACTGCGCGGGTGGACCAAAGCAGCGCAGCCAATCAATTGGGGCATTTCATTCTCCTTGAAGGTCTGCCTTTTGATCCTCACCACAGATTGGTTGCGTTCGCTGCCTGCGATACTGTGTGCTGTTTTGTTGTATTGGGCGTTATGAAAAAGAGTGGGTGGAGAGTGACGAGCACTTCTGTTTTGACAACCTGCTGCGCAGCGCTCCACACGGAGGATGTGTGTGGCATATGTGTGAGGAGGATCCTCCTGGTGTGTTTTACCCCGGCCTCAATGCATAGCACCTTGAGATCCTCGCTTTAGAGGTTAATGTGTTAGAATTCCAATTTAATTGGAATAAATAATTTGACATAATTTCATTATTGAGGGATTTGGAGGCCAAGGGTCATCCAAACATGGAGCTTCTCTGGGTAATATCCTGCTGCCAACTACTGTTCATCTGCTGTGGTTTTACTGACGGCTTTTCCCCTCCCAAGTCAAACCTCTGTCTACAATGAAGGAGATGGAGCCTTGTTGCTGGTGGCCCTGGGGCTGTGGAACACTCTTCTTTGCTCTGCCCCTAACTCAGACTCACTGTCTTTCAGGCTTCACTAAACACTCCTCTTCTCAGATCATCTTTCACTTAACCTCTACAGTTTCTTTAATTAATTCTTTCTTGGTCTTAGTTTTGTTTGTCCATCTATTGGACTGTTCACTGTTCATAGCTTGGAGTAGTGATTGTGTGTTGCAACGCTTTTCATTCCTCTCATGTCCTAGAACACATCTGTGTACATATGGAGCAGCCTTGAGACTGAAATACCAAAATATAGAATTTATAATCATAATTTTTATCAAAGCAGTGGATAAGCAGGTTTGCTGATAAGTATAAATGACCTACAGCAAATTTACACCTCTATATTTTTGTACAAATCATTTGAATACCCCATGCTTTCTAGCATTTCTTTACTATGGTAAAACTGTATTAGTGTCATTATTACCATTGTTCTGTTGATACATTATTACCATTGTTCTGTTGATACATTATTACCATTGTTCTGTTGATACATTATTACCATTGTTATATTGATAAATTATTACCATTGTTATATTGATCAATTATTACCATTGTTCAGTTGATACATTATTACCATTGTTCTGTTGATACATTATTACCATTGTTATATAGATAAATGATTACCATTGTTATATTGATAAATTATTACCATTGTTCTGTTGATACATTATTACCATTGTTATATTGATACATTATTACCATTGTTATATTGATGAATTATTACCATTGTTATATTGATAAATTATTACCATTGTTCTGTTGATAAATTATTACCATTGTTATATTGATATATTATTACCATTGTTATATTGATATATTATTACCATTGTTATATTGATAAATTATTACCATTGTTATATTGATACATTATTACCATTGTTATATTGATATATTATTACCATTGTTATATTGATAAATTATTACCATTGTTATATTGATAAATTATTACCATTGTTCTGTTGATAAATTATTACCATTGTTATATTGATATATTATTACCATTGTTATATTGATATATTATTACCATTGTTATATTGATAAATTATTACCATTGTTATATTGATAAATTATTACCATTGTTATATTGATAAATTATTACCATTGTTATATTGATACATTATTACCATTGGTATATTGTTTTGTTGTGAAATAGAACAGGTCAGTTGTAATTGTCTGATGATTCTCATTCAGCCTGTCTAGGATATTGCATCAGATTGTGGCCAACATGTCTTTGTTCAAAACCAGGATGCACAAATGTTTAATATCACAATACTGACAACAGGTTCATTTCACTATGCTTAATTGAGCAGTGCTGAAGGTCAGATGTTTTAAGGGAAAGATCCTACCATATAAAACCATAAGTCATTTGACCCTGGGAGAGCGAGGGAAACCAAACTTTTCTCTATAATTCACTTTTAGAATGGAAGATGAACAAAAGCCTGTTATGCCTGTTATGTGTGATTCTGCCGGCTCCACAGAGTTGACTGTTTGCATAATATCTTCCTCATAGGTCTCCTTAACCTTTGCAGAAGGTTTATTGACTCTGGATAACCTTGCACAGAGCTAGCAGAGGGAGGACAGGAGATGATGAGCACGCTGAGGGAAGGGAAGGCGGCCCGGCCCACATGGAGCCTAGCTTCAACCAGCCCACCCACCCACCCACCCACCCACCCACCCACCCACCCCCACCCGCCAGCCAGCCGAGCTCTGCACAGCTACACCTCAACCAGCTCTCTCCCAGCCTGACCTTTGCCTTCTGATCTCTGTTACCATGGAGAAGCCCACAATACTGTGTGTTCTAGCGCTGAAGACGCATAATAGTGTATCACAATGTGCCTTTAATATACTCCCCACTGCAAATGTATGAGGAAGAATGGACCAGAGAGAGAGAGAGAGTTGGAGTGAAAGCGGGAGAGCAAGTGAATGAATTGTGCAGCTGAAGGTTGAAAATGGTGGACAGTCTAGAGCTGCAAGCCGCTGCAAAAAGGCTTATTATCTCTATTGTCCAGAGGAGTTCCTAATGGTTGTCTCGTTCAGAGGGGCCTACACTACGTCAATTTCCTTGGTGTATAATAATTCAGGAAGAATTCCGATTTTGTTGGATTTTGATTAGATTTACAATTATTTTGGTGAAGTGAAATCGAAACTAAATGATTCCATGTTTTCTGAAAAGCTTTCAAACAGAATAAGCTAGCATTCACATCAAAACACGAGCAATTTTGTAACCAGCATGACATGTTCTACGCAAATAGGTATTGGATATTTTACAGAGAGCATCGCAGTAGTCCTTGAAAAAAAGCTATGGATGGTTACATCAGCTCTCCTGGAAATATATCATCAATAGATGATGATTTCTGGTTTATACAATAACAACCAGGAATTGATTAATGTCTGGTCTGTGGGCAGCTTTGCATCCTATTACAAATGTTTTGTACCAGTAACCTGTGTGGGAGGGAGGCTGGAGGTGGGTCAGGAGTAGAGAAAAGACAGAGCTGTCGAGACACAGAGAACCATCCCTCACTCCTCACTGTAGTGGTTAAAGGGCATCCGGGCTCTTAAAGAAGACATTAGCATTTAGATTTGAGACGCTCCCCTCCCCTAACCTCCGTAGAGGGACAGTGGCTGGGGTGCATCGCCAGCACACACTACAGACTTTTAGGCCTTGAGTAGGCCCAAGTGGCAGCTCCCCGCTCCCTTCACCTGATCAATCTCTCAATAGGCCCAGATTGCTTTGGATGACTTCCTTGTGATGAGGCAGGAATGGCCAAGCTGATGCTCTCCAATCGATAGCAGATGGCATCATGGCTCATCAACAATTAAGTGCTTTTAATGGAGGTCAGGGCAGGGAAAAATCTATTCATTTTCATTTGTAAATTGCAGTATGACAATATTCTAATCAAGCTACATTGGTATCAGCTAACTGAGCCTCTATGACCCCCCCAAGTTGACTGACTCTTACTCTCTCTCCATCTATCTATCTCTCTTTCTCTCTCCCCATCTCTCTCTCTGATCATTTGTATTCATGAGTATGCTGAATCCAATCCATATAGACATTTGGCATCACGCATGCCTATAAATGTACACATTTCACATCAGATAAAGACAAACTTTGCCTCATGGTGTCATTCAAATTTTATGTTAGGCCCTTTTTCAGATGCATCTCCTCAATGTCCCTCAGTCAGGGTGATATCATTCCATGCTCCTTTGCCAAGGCAGCTCAGCTCACTCAGAGAAACGCCCTTCCACATGTTTCACCTCATTAACCGATGATTGAAAAGATGACAAATATGACATGTGCAATTTATTATCTTAATGAATTCACTCTCCTCTGTCAGAGACAGGTAGGGCAGCGGAGCTATGGACTCGACGGGTTTGGTGAGATGTTGTGATTGTAGGAAAGTGAACACGGTGTGGAATGCTCCGATTAGTAGAACAAGGCTGCTTTTTCCCACCTCTCTTTCCATCTCCCATCAATTTGTCTCAAATCAAATCAAATTGAGTTTGTCACATGCGCCAAATACAACTGGTGTAGACTTTACCGTGAAATTCTTGTTTACGAGTACTTCTCAACGATGCAGTTTAAAAATAATAATACAAATAAAATAGTAACACAAGAGGAAAAAAATAAAATACACAAGAATGGAGTTATATACAGGGAGTAGCAGTACCAGATCAATGTGGAGCTATATACAGGGAGTACCAGTACCAGATCAATGTGGAGCTATATACAGGGAGTACCAGTACCAGATCAATGTGGAGTTATATACAGGGAGTACCAGTACCAGATCAATGTGGAGCTATATACAGGGAGTTCCAGCACCAGATCAATGTGGAGTTATATACAGGGAGTTCCAGTACCAGATCAATGTGGAGCTATATACAGGGAGTTCCAGTACCAGATCAATGTGGAGCTATATACAGGAAGTACCAGTACCAGATCAATGTGGAGCTATATACAGGGAGTACCAGTACCAGATCAATGTGGAGTTATATACAGGGAGTACCAGTACCAGATCAATGTGGAGTTATATACAGGGAGTACCAGTACCAGATCAATGTGGAGCTATATACAGGGAGTACCAGTACCAGATCAATGTGGAGCTATATACAGGGAGTTCCAGTACCAGATCAATGTGGAGATATATACAGGGAGTACCAGTACCATATCAATGTGCAGAGGTACGAGGTAGATATGTACATGAAGGCCGGGTAAAGTGATGCGGCATCAGGTTAGATAATAAGATAAGAGTAAATAAAGAACAGAGTAGCAGCAGCAAATTATGAGTATAAAAGTGTGTGTGTGTGTGTGTGTGTGTGTGCGTGTGTGAGTTTACATGTGTGTGTTATGTGTATGTATGTATGTTTGTGTTGTGCCGGTATACGTGTGTGTGTGCGTATGTAGTGAATATAACCACAGTAAAATGCACAGGGGGGATATTTTCATCATTGCAATTGGAATGGAATGTGGCCGTCCGTTGTGATTGTGCACAGGCGAACCTGGCTGCCCTTGTACCTAGTGCATGTCGTGAG
Source organism: Oncorhynchus clarkii lewisi (assembly GCF_045791955.1). Lineage (NCBI taxonomy): Eukaryota > Metazoa > Chordata > Actinopteri > Salmoniformes > Salmonidae > Oncorhynchus > Oncorhynchus clarkii. Next base: position 49,067,095 of record NC_092159.1, on the reverse strand, counting down.
GGAGGCCATGCAATGCCCATGGTGTGTGAAGACTTTGAATAGTGGAGAGAAGGGGCAGGTCCGGGGGACACTGTCTGCGCAGAAGGCATCGTGCTTGCTGAGCTGTGACCAATCCAATGGGCACTGGAGATCGCTGCACACCTTTTCAAATGGATTACGCCCTTTCTTTTCCACACAGTGAAATTGCCAAAAAGGTATTCTGTCATTGTTGTCCTGAATGGGAAACACAGCCATTATAGAAATATTCAAGTCAAGGATACTGACAATGAAATATAAATATGTGTGTTTTTGTCTGCTCTGAAAGCACTGGAAAGGTGTAGGACTCTGTTTAGAGGGGAATTTGTAGCCTCGTCAAAGGTCTGTTGTAGCCTCGTCAAATGTAGCTAGAGAAGTGTATCAGTGAATGATTGAGAATAATCAGTAAAGAGTGGCAATGGTATAATCCTCCACAGGAAAGACAAGCACCCCATCCCCTTCAACCCCCCTTTCTTTTTCAGTCTGAAGTGTCCCCATTGATTTATCAGTATTCTATTTTTAGGTGCATGAAACAGTATTTGATTCATTGGAATTAACAATGACTCATGTGTAGCTAGCATCAGAGATATCAGAAGCTATATTAAAACGTCTTACGGCTGCAATCCTGTTAACGGGATCGATATGACAACAGCCAGTGAAAGTTGCAGGGCGCCAAATTCAAACAACAGAAATCTCATAATTAAAATTCCTCAAGCATACAAGTATTTCACACCATTTTAAAGATACACTTCTTGTTAATCCCACCACAGTGTCCGATTTCAAAAAGGCTTTACAGCGAAAGCACCACAAATGATTATGTTAGGTCAGAGCCAAGTCACAGAAAAACACAGCCGTTTTTCCAGCCAAAGACAGGAGTCACAAAAAGCAGAAATAGAGATAAAATGAATCACTAACCTTTGATGATCTTCATCAGATGACACTCATAGGACTTCATGTTACACAATACATATACATATGTTTTGTTCCATAAAGTTCATATTTAAATCCAAAAACCTACATTGGCGACATGTTCAGAAATGCCTCCAAAATATCCGGAGAAATTGCAGAGAGCCACATCAAATAACAGAAATACTCACCATAAACTTTGATGAAAGATACATGTTTTACATAGAATTAAAGATAAACTTGTTCTTAATGCAACCGCTGTGTCAGATTTCAAAAAAGCTTTACGGAAGAAGCAAACCATGCAATAATTTGAGGTCGGCACTCAGAGCCCAATCAAGACAAAAATATATCCGCCATATTGTGCAGTCAACAGAATTCAGAAATAACATTATAAATATTCACTTACCTTTGATGATCTTCATCAGAATGCACCCCCAGGAATCCCAGTTCCACAATAAATGTTTGATTTGTTCGGTAATGTCCATCATTTATGTCCAAATAGCTATTTTTGTTAGCGCGTTTGGTAAACAAATCCAAAGTCACGAAGCGCGTTCACTAAAAGCAGACGAAATGTCAAAAAGTTCTGTAACAGTCAGTAGAAACATGTCAAACGATGTATTGGATCAATCTTTAGGATGTTTTTAGCATGAATCTTCAATAATGTTCCAACCGGAGAATTCCTTTGTCTTCAGAAGTGCATGGAACAGAGCTCGCTTTCACATGAACGCGCATGGTCAGCGCATGTTCAGGTCATGATAGACCTTACTCAATCCCCTCTCATTTGGCCCCACTTCACAGTAGAAGCATCAGACAAGGTTCTAAAGACTGTTGACATCTAGTGGAAGCCATAGGAAGTTACCCATATCCTAAATTACCCATATCCTACTGTGTATTCGATAGGCAATGAGTTGAAAACCTACAAACCTCAGATTTCCCACTTCTTGGTTGGAATTTATTCTCAGGTTTTTGCCTGCCATGTGAGTTCTGTTATACTCACAGACATCATTCAAACAGTTTTAGAAACTTTAGAGTGTTTTCTATCCAATCCAAATATCTAATAATAATAATATGCATATATTAGCAACTGGGACTGAGGAGCAGGCCGCTTACTCTGGGCACCTCTGGGCACCTTTTCATCCAAGCTACTCAATACTGCCCCTGCAGCCATAAGAAGTTCTGTTCTGAGAATCTGCCATATCAACTCCCCTATTATTTATAACACTGTATTTCTCTCACTGCATAAACACACTCACTTTTAACTGATGACATCGCTCATTAAAGTGGTAGCGACCCCTTTTAGTTAATGCTCAAGTCCCCTGCTCTGTCTCAGCCCACCCTCTTTAGAACCTGAGAAAACCAACAAACCCTCCACTGAATTGTTCTCCTTTCCCTATGTTCTAGAGCCACCCACTAGCAGAGAGTTGGTGGGTACAGCGGAGGAAGGGGGTATTGCCCACGCTATCCATGAGGGTTGGCAGCAGTCTGGGTAACGGGGTTGGCTTGTCATGCCTCTCTGCTGTCTCGGGTGTCATTTGATCACAGCGGGGGTACTGGGGGTGTGCCGTGATCGGCAGGGATTAGGCAGACCGACACAGCAGATCACGGCTGTATTGGTGTCAGCCATGGAGGTAATCCCTGTGTGCCTGCCTCAGGACACTGCTGTGGCTCTGCCTGACTCTCTCTCTTCATATGGAGCTGTTTGTCTGGGTTTTGTTTGGTTGTGTACCACCTCTGCTGGCCTCCACAAGGTGAGCCCCATGTTCACTACATGGACACTGAGAGCCTGTCACTACGTAACCATATTATCTAAACACCATGTTAACAGGATCAATTCAGTGCACTGTCCCTTCACCCAGTATTGTGTCATCACTGAAAGGAATTATGATTCAATTCATCTATGACTGAAACATGGTGGTGGCAGCATCGTGCCGTGGGGATGTTTTTCAGCAGCAAGGACTAGGAGAATAGTCAGGATCAAGGCAAGGATGAACAGAGCAAAGTACAGAGAGATCCTTAATGAAAACATGCTCCAGAGCACTCAGAAACTCAGACTGGGGCGAAGGTTCCCCAACAGGACAACGACCCTAAGCACACAGCCAAAACAACGCAGGAGTGGCTTCGGGACAAGTCTCTGAATGTCCTTGAGTGGCCCAGCCAGAGCCCGGAATTGAACCTGATCAAACATCTTTGGAGAGACCTGAAAATCGCTGTGCAGAAACACACTCCCCATCCAACCTGAGAGAGCTTGAGAGGATCTGCAGAATGGGAGAAACTCCCCAAATACAGGTGTGCCAAGCTTGTAGCGTCATACCCAAGAAGATTCGAGGCTGTAATCACTGCCAAAGGTGCTTCAACAAAGTACTGAGTAAGGATCTGAATACTTATGTATATGTAATATTTCAGTTTTAATACATTTGTAAAAAGATATTTGTTATTATGGGCTATTGTGTGGAGATTGATGAGGAAAAAAAACTAATTTAATACATTAAACAAAATGGGGAATATGTAAAGGAGTCTGAATACTTTCCGAAGGCACTGCAAATTGACTGATTTCCTTATATGAACTGTAACTCAGTAAAATCTTTGAAATTGTTGTATTTTGCGTTATATTTTTGTTCAGTGTAGATTCAGACATGTATACATCTTTGATGTACATATTGTTTATTTTGGTTTACAGCATGTAATTGATTCTCACTTAATCTGTCTTAATAGCATCAGTAATAATCTAAATGAATATTAAGATACTATTGATGCAATATATTGATTTGTTTAATAACGTATAGATGGTAGCAAGGCACTAGACATTTTCAGATACATATTTTCAATATTTACAACTTGTTGCAGAGAAACATACACTTCCGTTCAGAAGTGTAGGGTAATCAAATTGATCAGAAATACAGTGTAGAAATTGTTAATGTTGTAAATGACTATTGCAGCGGGAAACGGCATATTTTTATTCGAATATCTACATAGGCTTACAGAGACACATTATCAGCAACCATTATTCCTGTGTTCCAATGGGACGTTGTGTTAGCTAATCCAAGTTTATAATTTGGATAATTTGGGTCGGCAGATAGCCTAGTAGTTAGAGTTTTGGATTAGTAACTGAAAGGTTGCAAGATTGAATCCCTGAGCTGACAGGGTAAAAATATGTCATTCTGCCCCTGAACAAGGCAGTTTACCCACTGTTCCTAGGCCGTCATTGAAAATAGGAATTTGTTCTTAACTGACTTGCCTAGTTAAATAAAGGTATGAAAAATATGTAAAAGGCTAATTGATCATTAGAAAATCCTTTTGCAATTATGTTAGCACAGCTGAAAACTGTTGCCCTGATAAAGAAGCAATAAAACTGTCCTTCTTTAGACAAGTTGAGTATCGGGAGCATCAGCAGTTGTGGGTTTGATTACAGACTTAAAATGGCCAGAAACACATAATTTTCTACTGAAACTCGTCAGTTTATTCTTGTTCTGACAAATGAAGGCTATTCCAAGGGAAGAAATTGCCAAGAAACTGAAGATCTCATACAACGCTGCGTACTTCTATCTTCACAGAACAGCGCAAACTGGCGCTAACCAGAATAGAAAGAGGAGTGGGAGGCCCCGGTGCAAACTGAGCAAGAGGCCAAGTACATTAGAGTGTCTAGTTTGAGAAACAGATGCCTCACAAGTCCTCAACTGGCAGCTTTATTAAATAGTACCCGCAAAACACCAGTCTTAAAGTCAACAGTGAAGACGCAACTCCAGGAAGCTGGCCTTCTAGGCAGAGTTCCTCTGTCCAGTATCTGTGTTATTTTGCCCATCTTTTTTTTTACCCCCCTTTTCTCCCCAATTTCGTGGTATCCAACTGTTAGTAGTTACTCTCTTGTCTCATCGCTACAACTCCCGTACGGGCTCGGGAGAGGCGAAGGTCGAAAGCCATGCGTCCTCCAAAACACAACCCAACCCAACCGCACTGCTTCTTAACACAGCGCGCATCCAACCCAGAAGCCAGCTGCACCAATGTGTTGGAGGAAACACCGTGCACCTGGCAACCTGGTTATCATGCACTGCGCCCGGCCTGCCACAGGAGTCGCTGGTGCGCGATGAGACAAGGATATCCCTACCGGCCAAACCCTCCCTAGACAACGCAGGGCCAATTGTGCATCACCCCATGGACCTCCCGGTCGCAGCCGGCTGCGACAGAGCCTGGGCGCGAACCCAGCGTCTATGGTGGCACAGCTAGCACTTTGATGCAGTGCCCAAGACCACTGCACCACCCGTGCAGTGGCCTTTTTTGCCCATCTTAATCTTTTTTTTTATTGTCCAGTCTGAGATATGGCTTTTTCTTTGCAACTCTGCCTAGAAGGCCAGCATCCCGGAGTCGCTTCTTCACTGTTGACATTGAGACTGGTGTTTTGCGGGTACTATTTAATGAAGCTGCCAGTTGAGGACTGTCTCTCAAACTAGACACTCTAATGTACTTGTCCTCTTGCTCAGTTGTGCACCGGGGCCTCCCACTCCTCTTTCTATTCTGGTTAGGGCCAGTTTGCGCTGTTCTGTGAAGGGAGAAGTACACAGCGTTGTACGAGATCTTCAGTTTCTTGGCAATTTCTTGCATGGAATAGCCTTCATTTCTCAGAATAAGAATAGACTGACGAGTTTCAGAAAAAAGTATTTGTTTCTAGCCATTTTGAGCCTGTAATCGAACCCACAAATGCTGATGCTCCAGATTCTCAACTAGTCTAAAGAAGGACAGTTTTATATCTTCTTCAATCAGAACAACAGTTTTCAGCTGTGCTAACATAATTGCAAAAGGCTGTTCTAATGATCAATTTGACTTTTAAAATGATAAATTGGATTAGCTAACACAACGTGCCATTGGACACAGGAGTGATGGTTGCTGATAATGGGCCTCTGTACGCATATGTAGATATTCCATAAAAAATCAGCCGTTTCCAGATGCAATAGTCATTTACAACATTAACAATGTCTACACTGTATTTCTGATCAATTTGATGTTATTTTAATGGACAAAAAATGTGTTTTTCTTTAAAAAAACAAGAACATTTCTAAGTGACCCTAAACTTTTGAACGGTAGTGTATATCACCTCCTCCGCTAAAACGTTTTCTGCCAAAGAAAAAGGAAAAGGGAACATTTTCATCTATCACAATAGTGCAAGCCCAGACACAGTAAAGACAAACCAAGGAACATCCGGATGCTCAGGGGAGCATTAAAAGTTTTCTGTAGTCCTTGGCGAAGTAATGTGGGATGACAGTGAGGGAGGATGGAGGGAGGGAGGGGTTGCTTCCTGGTGACACCTGTTCACCCAGGCTGTGAGACAGAGCGGTGGCCTTCCGTCCAGGAGTGTGACTTCCTTCCCCTTGGCACACTGGGTAATAGAGATCAGTAATTGGAAGCTATAAATCCTGGCTGCGGACAAGGTAGGTCAGAACAGGCTGATTACTTAGGCATTACAGTAAATCTAAGTAAGCCTTGAATTGAAATATTTGGTGAGGTGGATTCTCATTATGGGGGTGAGTGCATGTATGTGTTTGTTTGGAGTGGTAGGGGCCAAGGTACTCCTCTCGTCCCCCTCTTATAATGACATTATGCAATGCTCCAATGCCCTCGACCACAAGTCTCGTAAACTTCGCAACAAATGTATTTTCCTCATCCCTGTAGTTTTATCTGATTTTTGGGGGGATTGTCAGAAAGCAGCCGAGGGCCCTCCTGGAGCTCTAAAATCTTTCCAAAGAACTGTTAAGTTAACTGTTAACTGTTAAGGATATCTCCGTATGTTGCACATTCACTGCAGGTCTAGTGCTAGAGCTCTGTAACGACTACTATTGCAACCTTCAACACAACAAAACTTCTCCCATCTGTTTATTATTTGTTTCATCTGTAGCTACACTATATACACCAACGTTGAACAGTTTGCGGTCACTTAGAAATGTCCTTGTTTTTGAAAGAAAAGCAAATGATTTGGTCCATTAAAATAACATCAAATTGATCAGAAATAAATTGTAGACATTGTTAATGTTGTAATTAACTATTGTAGCTGGAAACGACAGATTTTTTTATGGAATATCCATATACTGTAGGCGTACAGAGGCCCATTATCAGCAACCATCACTCCTGTGTTCCAATGGCACGTTGTGTTAGCTAATCCAACTTTATAATTTTAAAAAGCTAATTGATCATTGGAAAAGCCTTTTGCAATTATGTTAGCTCAACTGAAAACTGTTGTTCTGATTAAAGAAGCAATAAAACTGGCCTTCTTTAGACGAATTGAGTATCTGGAGCATCAGCATTTGTGGGTTTGATTACAGGCTCAAAATGGCCAGAAACAAATTATTTTCTTTTGAAACTCGTCAGTGTATTCTTGTTCTGAGAAATTAAGCCTATTCCAAGGAAAGAAATTGCTAAGAAACTGAAGATCTCGAACTACGCTGTGTACTTCTCTCTTCACAGAACAGCGCAAACTGGCTCTAACCAGAATAGAAAGAGGAGTGGGAAGCCCTGGTGCACAACTGAGCAAGAAGCCAAGTACATTTGAGTGTCTAGTTTGAGAAACAGACACCTCACAAGTCCTCAACTGGCAGCTTCATTAAATAGTACCTGCAAGACACCAGTCTCAATTTCAACAGTGAAGAGGCAACTCCGGGATGCTGGCCTTCTAGGCAGAGTTCCTCTGTCCACTGTCTGTGTTCTTTTGCCCATCTTTAACTTTTATTTTGATTTGCCAGCCTGAGATATGGCTTTATCTTTGCAACTCTGCCTACAAGGCCAGCAACCTGGAGTCGCCTCTTCACTGTTGACGTTGAGACTGGTGTTTTGTGGGTACTATTTAATTAAGCAGCCAGTTGAGGACTTGTGAGGCATCTGTTTCTCAAACTAGACACTCTAATGTACTTTTCCTCTTGCTCAGTTGTGCACCGGGGCCTTCCACTCATCTTTATATTCTGGTTAGAGCCAGTTTGCGCTGTTCTGTGAAGGGAGTCGTACACAACGTTGTGCCAGATCTTCAGTTTCTTGGCAATTTTGCACATGGAATAGCCTTCATTTCTCAGAACAAGAATAGACTGACGAGTTTCAGAAGAAAGTCTTTGTTTCTGTCCATTTTGAACCCACTAATGCTGATGCTCCAGATAATGTATATAAAAGTATGTGTACACGCCTTCCAATTAGTGGTTTTCAGACACACCCGTTGCTGACAAGTATATAAAATCAAGCACAGAGCCATGCAATCTCCGCAGACAAACATTGGCAGTAGAATGGCCTTACTGAAGAGCACAGTGACTTTCAACGTGGCACTGTCATAGGATGCAACTTTTCCAACAAGACAAGTTCATCAAATTTCTGCCCTGCTAGAGCTGTCCCGGTCAACTACAAGTGCTGTTATTGTGAAGTGGAAACGTCTAGGAGCAGCAACGGCTCAGACGAGAAGAGGTAGGCCACACAAGCTCACAGAATGGAAAACTACTGTGTTCCAAACTGCCTCTGGAAGCAACGTCAGCACAATTACGGTTCGTCGGGAGCTTCATGAAATGGGTTTCCATGGCCTAGCAGCCGCACTCAAGTCTAAAATCACCATGTACAATCATCTATCAGTCTGACGGTATAATCTGTGTTTGGCATAGTGCCAACTGTAAAGTTTGGAGAAGGAGCAATAATGGTCTGGGGCTATTTTTCTTCATTCGGGCTAGGCCCCTTAGTTCCAGTGAATGGACATCTTAATACTACAGCATACAATGACATTCTAGACAATTCTGTGCTTCCAACTTTGTGGCAACAGGTTTTGGAATACCTCCGTGCACAAAGCAAAGTTCATACAGAACTTGTCGAGATCGGTGTGGAAGAACTTGCCTGGCCTGCACAGAGCCCTGACCTCAACCCCATTGAACACCTTTGGGATGAATTGTAACCCCGACTGTGAGGCAGGCCTAATCTCCCGACATCAGTGCTCGACCTCACTAATGGTCTTTTGGCTGAATGGAAGCACATCCCCGCAGCAATGTTCCAACGTCTAGTGGAAAGAGTGGAGGCTGTTATAGCAGCAAAGGGGGGGACCAACTCCATATTAATTCCCATGATTTTGGAATGAAATGTTTGACGAGCAGGTGTCTACATCGTTATGGTCATGTAATGTATGTTAAGTGAGGATGTATCTCTCATTGAACAAGCTTTCAAAGTGATGACCTTTTATTGAAAGTGAATTAAACGTTTAGTTGGTAAAAATTCAACTTTCTGCCATGTTTCATTGGTGGGGTCTTTGAGTTTAATCCACTTCCAGCTCATAAGTGACTAGAGGGGACTATGGAAGGTGAATTAGGGAGCAGAGCCTGCAGTATTCTCAGCATTCTCTCCAGTTCAGAGTGTGACTTAGTGGATTAGAGAAACAGCCTCCTCTCTCAGCCTCCTGCGGCATGCTGTATGTGGCCTTTATTTTTCATGATACAACTGCATTGGAAGTGTATCGACTCGTCCATATTGGGAGTCCTTACACCTAAAGGTTTTAGTTCTTAGTAACGCTATATAACCTAGCATGCTTGGTCCTTTGATTTAAAGTCATCTATTTTTGTTTAAATGTTCACAAAAATCAGTAACTAGTATGCGTAATAGCTTTGCTGAATTACGAATAGCATTATCGGGCTCCCGAGTGGTGCAGCGGTCTAAGGTACTGCATCTCAGCGCTAGAGGCATCACTACAGACCCTGGTTCGATTCCAGGCTGTATCACAACTGGCCGATATTGGGGGTCCCATAGGTAGGTGGACAATTGGCCCAGCATCGTCCGGGTTAGGGTTAGGCCGTGGTAGACTGTAATTGTAAATAAGAATTTGTTCTTAACTGACTTGCCTAGTAAAAAAATAAGAAAATTATAAGCAAATTCATCAAATGAATACACCAAACATTTGGTCCTCTATAAATAATATATGTACTGTATATAGGATACATGACAAATGGATGGTGTGGTGTCGGTGCAAAGCCCTGCAGTGTGAAGTGTTGCCACTCAGAGAAACACTCCGGCTAGCGTCATCCCTCTTCTCCTGAAACAGCATGCTACTCCACTTAGCAGCCTCCATTTGGGGTGGCAGAACAAACACTGTTTTAGCACTTTTATCTTAATGCACTGCACAACTCTGGAGCACTGAAGGCATGATTATTGTACAGAGACAAGAACGGCGTGCATTTAAAGCAAGGACTTATTTAAATAGAGACTTACTGCCAACCATGTGACACTCCTGCTTTTTCTTTTCCCCAGCCTCCTAGAGGGAGAATTAGTTTGTCTGTCTGTGCATTTCCTTAGCTTGTTTTCAATGGACTTATTCCGAAAGTCCCTTTTCTGTCACACTGATTCCGTGGATACTTATCCTGAGTAGAATTGCAATGTTCTGCTGAATGTATTCATTGTAGAGTAGGGACTGTATCTTCCATCTTATAGACTATCTTTTCATCCCTTCTGTCGGCTAGTTTGGCTCGGCACACAATTTCAAGGGGAGACATTTTAGGTGAAAATATGACACTGGGGTTTGATAGTGTGCATTTTGTTGAAATTGAAGAGGAGTGGCATATGGCCAGCATTGGCTCATGTCTCTCAGCAGCAGGTATGTAGGTGAGCCCCGGCAGACCACCGTTAAAGCCGATCTGGTGCCACGCCCGCCTAATGCGGTCTTTAGCATCTCTGATAAAATGCTCATCTCCACCTGCTCCATGCATGCTGCTGGAAACCACAGCAACCCAGGCATGTTCCCACAGCTCCAGAGGCCATTGATTTAATGGTGGCACGGTGTCAATGGTGACCTCATCCACTGATGTCTGCACAGCTAATGCCCCAACATGTGACGTTGACACTCTACAAGACAATACAGTGAGGGTGAGATGGATCGGCAGAGAGAGTGTCATATGTCTCTCTGTGGATGGTGGAGAATGATGGACACTCGACGTGAGGGCAGTGATGTCAGCAGAACAATTCTGAAATGTGTTGTGTTTTCCAAAATACTGTGTCTGTGAAGTCTGTGTAGTCAGACAGAAATAGCTATAACAATCAGTCTTACCATGACATTCTAAATCATTTATATTTCGAAAAAACCTTTCAGACTATGCCATGGTTTGATATTCAGACTATGAAAGATTCATTATCTATCAAATCAATCACCCACTATTAATGTTAATGTCTTCAAGTGTTAGCAAAGTAACCGACCACAAACCACCCCAAAGGAGCTCAGAGTCTGCAGCTCATCAGCCCTCAATTTGGTGAGGAATGAGGGGCAAGAGAGGGAGAGAAAGACAGAGCGGGAGAAAAATGGAGGGAGAGAGAGAGGGGGAGAGCCACTGCCGCCCACCGCTGCCTGGCCCTGACACCTTGTGAAGAGCGCTCATTCATCACACGGCGTAGGGCTTGAGCCTCCGTAAATCACTGTGGATAAAGGACGCGCCGTAAAGAATGGAATTGTGAAGGTAAGGGTTTTAAATCCCCCTAGATGATCCGAGATAAACACAGAGAGACTTTTGACAGTCCCTCGTTACCGCCGCCAGCGAGAGGAGCTGTCACCGCTCCCCCCTCGCCTTTCATCTTGCGGTAACAGTCTGGCTGCTAATATCCTCAATTATCTCTGCAATATGTTGCTGGGAAAAAGGGAAAGTTCCGAAGGAAGCGTTCACACAATTTAAAAGTTTTAATTTGACAGCTTGTGGTGTAATGATGGGTTCTGATGAGGGTAGGGGGCCCCAGCCTACACCCAGCCAGTGACAAATGATTGGGCTGTACCGGGGATGGTTAGTGGGTGTCAAGAGATGCTGGATCAGATGTCAAGAAGCCAAATACATGTTTCGCAGGATGATTTAAAAATCCTATTTACTCTCGGTGGAGAATGTGGGCAAGGTTTAATTATGGCAGGGCCATGACATTTCAACTGATGACAGTGGTGGTGGTAGACATGTCTGGGTATCTGTTTCTTCTCCTGCTCTAAGAGCCTGTTAACAAGTTGTTTTGGAAAAGGAACATTAAATGTGTCTTTGTATCGAGTCAATCATAGACGTACTGAAGATGACAATAGTGACAATTTCACATGGGTTTTTCTAAATGTAATGGCCTTAGTTTGTTTTCAGTGGAGTACTTGTATTATATTTCATCTAACATACACAACTTTGGGGCAAAGCAGACAGACACAGTTGAAGTCGGAAGTTTACATACAGTACACCTTAGCCAAATACATTAAAACTCTGTTTTTCACAATTCCTGACATTTAATCCAAGTAAAAATTCCCTGTCTCAGTTAGGCTCACCAGTTTATTTTAAGAATGTGACATGTCAGAATAATAGTAGAGAATGATTTAGTTCAGCTTTTATTTATTTCATCACATTCCCAGTGGGTCAGAAGTTTACATACACTCAATTAGTATTTGGTAGCATTGCCTTTAAATTGTTTAACTTGGGTCAAACGTTCCGGGTAGCCTTCCACAAGCCCCCCACAATAAGTTGGGTGAATTTTGGCCCATTCCACCTGACAGAGCTGGTGTAACTGAGTCAGGTTTGTAAGGTCTCCTTGCTCGCACACACCTTTTTAGTTCTGCCCACAAATTTTCTATAGGATTGAATTCAGGGATTTATAGGATAGAGGTCAGCCTTTCAGGTTATGTCAATATAGGAGTCATTTTACTGTGGATATAGATACTTTTGTACCTGTTTCCTACAGCATCTTCACATGGTTCTTTGCTGTTGTTCTGGGATTGATTTGCACTTTTCGCACCAAAGTACGTTCATCTCTAGGAGACAGAATGCGTCTCCTTCCTGAGCGGTATGACGGCTGCGTGGTCCCATGGTGTTTATACTTGCGTACTATTGTTTGTACAGATGAACGTGGTACCTTCAGGCGTTTGGAAATTGCTCCCAAGGATGAACCAGACTTGTGGAGGTCTACGATTTTGTTTCTGGGGTCTTGGCTGATTTATTTAGATTTTCCCATGATGTCAAGCAAATACATCCACATTTGCACCTCCAATTGACTCAAATGATGTCAATTAGCTTATCAGAAGCTTGTAAAGCCATGACACCATTTTCGGGAATCCAAGCTGTTTGAAGGCACAGTCAACTTAGTGTATGTACATTTCTGACCCACTGGAATTGTGGTACAGTGAATTATAAGTGAAATAATGTGTCTGTAAACAATTGTTGGGAAAATTACTTGTGTCATGCACAAAGTAGATGTCCTAACCGACTTGCCAAAGTTATAGTTTCTTAACAAGAAATTTGTGGAGTGGTTGAAAAACTAGTTTTAATGACTCCTACCTAAGTGTATGTAATCTTCCGACTTCAACTGAATACTCACAATGTATTGTATTGACCTGACAACTTATTGAATCTGAAATGCCATAATATTTAGCCACTCGTTGATATTGATATTCTTTGGAACCTGTATAACTAAACGGAGAGGAGTGAATTTGCATAGATAGGGCGCCCATCCGTCCGTCCGTCTGACTGATAATGACGGCGGAGTCACAGTGCATGATGGAGACACAGAGGGCATGCGACTGTCACATGAAGGTTGACTGGCTCATTAAAGGAAAGATCCCCCCATGGCACCTAGTCAGGTAATTGTCTTTTTTTTCCCCTTCCATTTTTTCAATGCTGATATATATACATAGCTTCAGCTGGGGAGGATAAATCAATCATTTCAAGTGTCTTGGGTAATAAGTGAAAGTTATAAATCATGGGATTTGCTCTCAGGTTTATGAAATATTGGCTGTCGAGGTGGGATACATTATCCCCAGTCAGTTAGTCAGTCAGTGTTCCTGGACCGAGGCAGTCAGTCAGTCAGTGTTCCTGGACCGAGGCAGTCAGTCAGTCAGTGTTCCTGGACCGAGGCAGGCAGACAGTCAGTCAGTGTTCCTGGACCGAGGCAATCAAATCAAATTTTATTAGCCACATGCGCAGAATACAGCAGGTGTAGTAGACCTTACAGTGAAACGTTTACTAACAGGATCTAACCACCAATACAGTTTTAAAAAATACGGATAAGAATAAGAAATAAAAGTAGTTAAAGAGCAGCAGTAAAATAACAAGAGCGAGACTATATACAGGAGTCTTATGGCTTGAGGGTAGAAGTCAGTCAGTGTTCCTGGACCGAGGTAGTCAGTCAGTCAGTGCTCCTGGACCGAGGCAGTCAGTCAGTCAGTGTTCCTGGCCCGAGGCAGGCAGACAGTCAATGTTCCTGGACCGAGGCAGGCAGTCAGTCAGTGCTCCTGGACCGAGGCAGGCAGTCAGTCAGTGCTCCTGGACCGAGGCAGTCAGTCAGTCAGTGCTCCTGGACCGAGGCAGGCAGACAGTCAATGTTCCTGGATCGAGGCAGGCAGTCAGTCAGTACTCCTGGACCGAGGCAGTCAGTCAGTCAGTGTTCCTGGACCGAGGCAGTCAGTCAGTGCTCCTGGACCGAGGCAGTCAGACAGTCAGTCAGTGCTCCTGGACCGAGGCAGTCAGTCAGTCAGTGTTCCTGGACTGATGCAGTCAGTCAGTGCTCCTGGACCGAGGCAGGCAGACAGTCAGTCAGTGCTCCTGGACCGAGGCAGTCAGTCAGTCAGTGTTCCTGGACTGATGCAGTCAGTCAGTCAGTCAGTGTTCCTGGACCGAGGTAGGCAGACAGTCAGTCAGAGGTGCAGGTGTCAAAGCACGTAGGCACATATGCAATCTTTGGCTAATAAGAGGATCCATCTATAGAAGAAACGTTCACTCCATCTAGGGCTCTGTATGACGCACAATTAGTCCCCACAATACAGATCTAGGATCTTAATTTGAGCCAGTTTGCTACAGCAAGAAAATAATCCTGCAGCAACTGGACATTTTAATTATTATGTTGATTGTAATTATTTGAGATTTGTGTAGGGTTTCATACATTTTTGGTATGGGAAAATTTAGCCTGGAAATTCAAAGTGGAAATCACAAACTTCAGAAGCCTTTTTTAACCTCAAATACACTACATTTCCTTTATTCCAGGAAACATCTCCTGCAGCAGTGTGATCAAATTAAGATCTTACATATGTATTAACATAGGGATCAGACCAGAATTTTCATAGGGAGTATAACTCCATGTTCAAGTTTGTTCACATCAAAGTACCAGTGTCAATCTTCCTACTGCTAGTGTAATTGCCTCCGATTGTTGACTATTTCATGTGACTAGAATCAGTCCTAAGGCTGAACTTGATCGCTACAATGGTACACACATTTTATAACTCACATTAATAGGGATCCCTTGATAGATAAAATAAGCAAATAGCTGGTTTGGTGATGTAGTGAAACCAGGATAACAAATGGGCCCTTTCTGATAACAACCCCCCTGTGAGACACCCTGGCATGAGAGACAGACAGAGAGATCGGTTGAGGAGAGAGGCAGAGCTGAAACAGCCCACTCTGCTCCCAGTGGAAAGCTCCATGCCCCACACAAGGATGGATTGGGGAGATTTGTAATAGTCCTGCTGCTTTTGACAAAGTGACCCAGTGAGACCTTCATCCTCTTTGCCTCAATGTAAAGGGCATCGGCAGTCGAGCTGTAGCTGAGATAAGTGGGGATCTGTCGTTTTGGGCTGCTCTGTTATAAATGGCTGCCACCTCAATCACACGAGACAAGAGCGCTATCTCCCCTGACAACCTCTTTCTGACTTGACATGCAAAAATCTAATTGATACAAGGAGAGGGGAGGAGAAGGGGAGAGAGATTGAGGAGATATGGCTTTGGGGGGAAAAAAATCTTAACATCAAAGTTAAAAAGCTGTCTGTGGCAGGAAGAGACACTTTTCTATCTGCACAGGGACCACAGATGGAACATGTAGGCTGTTGTACCACCCACTGTACAAATTCCATGACAATACCTGCATGCTGACAGTACCATAGCCTTTGGATATCATTTACAGGGTCATAAATTCATGCGTTTTGAATACCATAAGCCATTATAAGAGTTGCTGTTTTTCACCACTTAGTGACCTGCGTGTGCTGTGGGTACGGCAGAAGAGGCTTATATTCTAGGATGAGGGTGAAGAGATTATACAACCTTGACTGTGTGTTTTATGTGGGTGTTGCTATGGACAAGCGCAGTACTTTGTTGATCAGAGTGTGTCTGAAATAGCAGAGTTGGTTGACAGAGGAGGATGGCTGAGGAGATAGAGGAGTGTGGGTTGAAAATATCCATCTATCTGTTCTTTCATCTCTCTCTGTGGCTTTCACTTAATAATGTACTTATTGGGACTTTTCTACTGCCTAAATATTAACTTTTTTCTTATCGAGTCCAATCTTGCCGAGTTAGATGAGCAAGTTGGTCATACAATGTGTTTTCGACCACTTTTGAGTTGAAGTAGCTTTCTTTGTGCCATTTTGGAAATTGGAAATACTGTTTAACGTCTCTTATTAAACAAACATACAAAATGAAAGCATTCCCTCTTGAACATACCAAGTGATTAAACTTAATCTCTTTGAAATCTACACAGCTTAATCTTGTACAAAGATACACTGACTGCTGGTAAAGACCTAGAAGAACCAAAGTGTGAAGAAAGCGATCAGCAGAATAAAAGTGAGTGAGAGAAACTGAGAGAAAAAATGAGTACATGTGGTGAAGGGCGTATGATAGAGGTCAAACCCAGCCCCATGTGCACCTGGTCCCCGTAGCGAGGCCATTTGCTGTCACCTCCACTGCTGCTCTACACCACCAAGACACCCCTCTCTGCATTCAATCCATTCAGGAAATGCTGTGCCCATCCCACCAACATCCTGATGTTTGATTCATTCTCCAACACCCGGAGGACAATCATAACAAAAACAGGAAAAAGGGAGGAGAGAAAAAGACAGAGAAAAAAAGAAATTAGAAAAAGACTGAAACGTCAGATTTGTAATTCCCATTTGTGGACGTGAATGGAATGGAACGGAATGGAACCCAACACAGAACAAAAGAGAATACTTTGTTTGATGGGGACAAAGGACAAAGAGGAGAAAACAAACAAATCAAGAACTCTTCCACCCCACCGCCACCCCTCCTCTCCTTTGCCTCTTTTGTTTGACTCAAGGTTTGTGGAGTGGATGGGGCCTGGAGATGCCTGCGGGGGGTGGGGGGTTGCTTCGCTCGGCACCTCTCAACGTGCTCTCTCTTAATCAGAGGTTGATTAAGCACACTTTGAGAAGCATGGATTATGGGGCTCCCCTCGGACCAAGCTAAATTGGTCGGAAGGGAAGGAAGGCAGAGCGTGTATCACAGCCAGGGGAACTTTTGATGTGTCAGTCAGTGCGTCTGGCATGGTTTGCTTTTATTGACCTCCCCAGCCTTGATTTGTGACAGATCCCCCGGTGCTGGGATGAGAAAGGAAGGGAGGGTGGGGTGGGGAAGGTTAAAAAAGATTGAGCTGCTGTGCAAGAAAAGAATCCCCCAAATTCTGCTGACCCAATGGAATGGTCCCAAACGTAGCACGGCGTGCACTGCATAAAAACCATTAACAAAGCATCAGCAGCCGAGCAAAACGATTGGCTTGATTGATACTAAAGACATTTCTCACCGAGCCCCTACGTTTTGAATCAGAGAACACAATGTAAACAGCAGGTTTCACTCACAGATATTGTCTCTCATCTACCGTTAATGTGTTGAAGAAAGTGCCTTTGCATAGGTTTCAACATCCGTACCCATTTCTAGACAGCGTGTGTCGTTTATGGATTCATGGATACTAATAGTATGATGCTTTCTTCCCGTGTGCTGTGCTCTGACTGGTTTGTAACCCCTTCAGAAAGGGTAGGCATTATTCATGTTGTGCTGGTAGCAGCACTGTTAATGTAATGAGTCAGGTTGTTAATGTGATCTCGCCTCAGACACAAAGGGTCAACCTGAGACCCTGGCTGGCGCAGACAGAGGCCTCTGCGCCCTACATAACAACGATGGGACGTGTCATAGCTGATTTATATTGCCCTTGAACCTGCCAATAATAAGACCTTGTGGGCTTGCCTTTAAAAGAAGCCTGCGAAAGAGAGCACTGGCAGCCAGGGAGATAACATGAACGCTGTGTTCCCACCTATTGAAAGCCCGGCGAGGTACAGCTGAAGGCTTTTAAAGGCACCCATGTAATCTAAACGTGTCATTTCTCTCACACAGCACAGCACAGCGCTGGGATGCATTGATATCAGATAGCCCTGAGATGAATCTGACTTGACCTGTGAACATCAGAGTCGATGGCTTCTGCATCGCTACACAGGCATGAGAGGAATCAGCAATGGGGTTCTAGGAGATAGGCATCGACACAAATTCAACTAGGCACAACACACCATTTTCGATAGCATATTGTAGGTACAGAACATATAGATTTAATAATAACGAGATACGCATTAATGTCATTTCAAACTGTCAAGTCTCTCCAGACAGGATGTCAACCAGTCTGCTTATCATTTTGCCGCCATTTTATTTACATCACAGAATATAGCTGCACAAACACCCTATCCATCCCTGAACACAACGCCATGGTAACTGGAGGAGGGAGATGCACTGTGTGTTTTTGAAGCAGCCTTATTAACTCAACCCACTTGCCCATGTAATTAAAGTTTGCTTACAGTGCAGCTAATATTCACGATGTAACCTGCGAAGGCACACAGTAATTATGTGGGGTGTGACTGACAGAGATCAGGCAAAACAAACAAAGCGGGCCAGCCATCAGTCAAGTCAGTGTTGGGCCAGGTTACTAAGGATGCTCCTGCAGCTCCGTTAGATGATGTCTGGGACTCATTCCTAGCTAATCCAATTACAGTTTGATTTTAAGGAGCTTTTTTACAACGTCACTGTCACAGACCATTTAAAATAGTCCCACTCCGGTCCTTTCTGAAGCTATCCTAAGTGGACAGTCACTGTCACAGACCATTTAAAATAGTCCCACTCCGGTCCTTTCTGAAGCTATCCTAAGTGGACAGTCACTGTCACAGACCATTTAAAATAGTCCCACTCCGGTCCTTTATGAAGCTATCCTAAGTGGACAGTCACTGTCACAGACCATTTAAAATAGTCCCACTCCGGTCCTTTATGAAGCTATCCTAAGTGGACAGTCACTGTCACAGACCATTTAAAATAGTCCCACTCCGGTCCTTTCTGAAGCTATCCTAAGTGGACAGTCACTGTCACAGACCATTTAAAATAGTCCCACTCCGGTCCTTTATGAAGCTATCCTAAGTGGACAGTCACTGTCACAGACCATTTAAAATAGTCCCACTCCGGTCCTTTATGAAGCTATCCTAAGTGGACAGTCACTGTCACAGACCATTTAAAATAGTCCCACTCCGGTCCTTTATGAAGCTATCCTAAGTGGACAGTCACTGTCACAGACCATTTAAAATAGTCCCACTCCGGTCCTTTATGAAGCTATCCTAAGTGGACAGTATTAACAAGGTAAAGAAAGTCCTTCACGAGAACTCAACGAAACCTTGAGAGGAACGAGACTCATTGACATGGGCAAATACCAAATTAGAGGACATTTGACTTGTCTGGCCAGTGCAAATTGTGACTATATTAGAGTTGGATGGGTACAGTCCAGCTCTCTCTGTCCCGGGGTCTGGGAGGCAGACAGGACAAATCTGGGTTTATTGGGAGAATCCCACATGTAGTGGAGTGGACCTGTGATCGATTGGGATCTGAAGTGGCTTAGCTGTGCCTCTGCGTGTCAATAGCGTCACCTTCTCCCTCACCTCTCTGATAAACCGTAGGCTCCTGCTCCACATATACCCCAGGCTGTGGACACACAAATGTTCTGTATGCTGAGCCATCCCTGAGTCATCCCAGTCTCTAAATGCACCAAATGCAGGAGCCCAGACTCTGAGGGGTTAAGTGTTGAATTGAGGAGACATTAGAATGCACTTCACAGCACCCTGGCACGGTAGATTGAAACAAGGATTTAATTGGCTCCATATCAGGGTTAGATAGTGCCGTTGTTGACTTTTGATAGAAAAACAAGGTGACTGATATTACGGAGATAAGCAAAAATCCCAACTCAATCACATCAATACGAGTCTAAGGCGTGTACAGGTGGCTCACCTTGCAACCAATGACAGTGGCGCTCGCTGAAAATATAGGCATCGGAGGTTGTGTCTTGTGTCTGCATTGTCACACGTCTATTGCTGTGTGTGTGCATGTCAATTTCTCTGACAATCATCACAGTGTAGTTGTTTCAACACGATCTTGGCAGAGAGGTCATGGGATTTAAAGGCATTTCAGTTGCTCTAGTTCCTGCTTCCTCACAGAGCATTACAGGAAGCCCCATCAAAAGGGTCACCTTTGAGCAGTGCTTTATGGGTTTGTTTCATAGGCGACTGTATTACTTCACCCATACACTATAACTGTGAAAGCTGTTAGGATGTAATTCCACACACATGTATCTATGAAATTGTACTCGTTGAGGTATTAATTTAAAAAAAAATGTTTTAATCTATTTTGTTTAAGAGGACCCATTTCTAAGGGATTTGACCTAACAATGGAAGGCCTAAACACTTAGTGGCAGCAGGACATGTGCATTACAGGTGAAGCCCTTTCTTTGTGTGGCGAAACCTCAGACTGGGTGAACACACTGGTGTTGACACTGTCTCTCTTTGTCTAAGCCCATTATCTCATGCCCCGCAGTTTGCTTCATTCATTCCAAAATGCCACTCTTCGCATATGAGAGCATATCAGTCTCCATGGAAACTCATTTTACCAATACTTTGTCGGCACCAAATGACCCTGCTCTCATACTTACCATCACAGCTCTTTGCATGGAGGTGGCCTGTTTTCATTTGGAGATGAAACATTTTAAGGCAAATGTAGCCCCCGCTGGCTTGCTAGCTGTGATACTGAATTCAGAGGTGGAGCATGTAGAAAGGCCAATGTGATGTATTCATAACCATTTCCAGAGGTTTTCAGAAAGAATGCTCACTGAACTGTTTCTATTGAGGACATTTTGTTGGTCACATACCTTCCATTCAATCTGTCAGATGGCTTGATTTACAAATCATCTTCTGTTAAAGTGTTGTGGACATGTGGAATCTCACTGTACTCTAATCACATATCTAACTTTAATATTATACCCATAAACACCTCAGCAAGTTACCTCACTGATTTGTTTAACTGATGAAAATGCTTAACATACTCAGTGCACATTGCCAAATGTTCAATGTTTTTCATAAGTGAGTTTTTTACGTTTTAATGACTGACAACCACAGATGGCAGTAGCACAGTGCACTGACATAACATGTACATCTGTATGCTCTATTTTTACGCTACTATCCTTAGCTATTTCTGTAGTTAAGTATTGACCAGGATCAGTTTCAGGAAGTATTGGCTGTGGATCAATGAGGCCACAGGATTCTCTTTGGAATATTTACACTTGTGTCTTTCTCTGTAAGGCCCACAGATAATTGGTTGAAGGGAGAGTCCAGGAAGGTCAGCCAAGAAAGCAGCCGTAGGTGCCAGCGTGAAATCTACAGGAACTACAATTACTTCAACAGTGAGCCGCTGGAACAAGGTGAATGACAGGTAGGAAATAATTCATATGAATTACCTGCTGTATTATGAATAACCACCTGCTGAGAGGACATCACACGGTCAGTTATAAGCCAAATTGGTTTTCAATAGTCCTTTTTTTGTCATTTGTTGGCAATTACCCGAGTTCTCGTGATAATATAGTCACAAATGAACCTCCGAGAACATTTCTTCCTTATGGCTTTTTGGGAGGGACAAGGTTGAAGTTGGCATGCAAGTGATCACACAATTATAGTTTGGTTACTACTCTGTCCTCTGCTATTTTTTAAACTTATTCTATTGAAGCTGATGCTTACCTTTTTCCAAGCCAGCCTTCTCCTATTAATAATTCATTATAAATTAACAAAAAAAACATGCAGTATATAGCTTACATTTTACACTTGACTGTGGCACACACTACTACTGTCAGTTATTCTATAAGAAATCCTCCCATCCCAGAGATCACTTATCCCATTCTGTTTTTTGGGGCGGTAAATATCTGACCTTGCAGTGCAGAGACATAAAGTCTGTCACTCAAACAATTATGACTTCTTTGTTTCCCTCTGGATATCATTCTCGAGAGGAGACTCAAGCAGTCTGAGTACTTAAACCTGGTGATTCAGTGCTCCTAGTGGAAGGGTTGTCTCTCCCCATCTCCAAATCCTAGACTGGTTGCCTCAGGATACAGAGGATGGGAAGAAAAAGCCTAATTGGTGCTGAATGAAGTGTGGACCATTAATGGATGGCAATAATAGTTGAGATTTTACGACTCCCTCCACATTAGGCCTTTAAGAGAGTTTCACCTGTAGAAAAGGACACCTCGTACTTTCTGCTATCTCTTCCTGTCAAGGTGTTACAGTGTATGATAGGACAAGAGGGAGGAAACCTCCGATAAGGCCATGACAAACAGCAACACCTGATGTAAAGCTGTGTTGTATGTATTACCCAGATAGTTGGAAGCTGAACAGTATCATTCATGAAGGGCAACCTATTCCAAGCCGTTTATAATTCCTTTGTGGTTGCTATGACTGCCAGTGGTGAACAGCAGGGGGTGGAACATGGAATGGCTAACTGGTGTAATGTAGTCACAAATGTGGTCTCACGTCCCCTTGCACTGTGTTGACCACAACATTCGTTGCTATCAGACCTTTTCTACTGGAAAATGATGAAGGCTCCACACTGTTTGCATTTCAGTTGATGAGGAAATGTCAGAGCATTTCAAAGATGGCTTCTGTTTACCCATGTCTAATAACCCTCAGCATAGGAAAGCCTTTGAAACACTTACCATGTCCAGAGACATTGCATGATCGTGTTGGAATCTAGAAGAGAAAAGGAGGATTTAAGAAAATAGAATACTTTGATGAATGTGTTCTGTGTTATAAAACCATTTGGGAAACATCTTTGGTGCAACACTAGATGACATAAAAGGGTCTCAGAGCTACAGTAAAAGGTCGATAGTAGCTAGAAACTAAATGGTGAAAAATCTCTTAACAGTAGGGAAACAACGCAACACATGGACCTAAGGAATTGTTGATTCAACAAAGGTAAAAACCGTCATTACAATACAATATTATTTCAAAGTCTAGGGTTAAATTATTGAATTGCAATTTCTCGCTTGATAAATATCAATTTGAGACAGACAGGGCACATTTGCTTGGGAGTGTAATATTTTTCTATGTCAACTAGAAGTCCTTTTAAAGCGGAGGATCCAAGTATTTTCACCTCATTTTATCAATGTATTTCATTTGAATCCTATCATTTCTCATGCACCACCATTCACAGTGAAATTTCACTCTATGGTAATTTTTCTATGTGAACTGGAGATCAGAGATGGTTGATTGTGGAGGGCCCTTGTCCAGACATATTTCACAGTGTCCTCTGAAGGAGTAACTCCAGCACCCTGTAAGGTGACTTCTCATTATACTTCAACTTCATGTTATTAACTTCCTGTTAACAATGCAGGATGGATAGCAGCAGTGGCACCCCGAGGGCCCTGGCTAATGTCTCCTGTAGTATGTCTAGTGCCACAAGCCTATATATCTCACTTCTCAATTAGAAATGTCTGGAAAGGGAAATTAACATAGGCTGCATCATAAAAGGCCTGACAACAGAGCTGATACAATTACAATAGAGTGATTAAAAAATATGAAAAAGGTGATGTATTACATTGATCATAAATGCATTCCCAATTAATTTAGTTGAACAGTACGCTATAATGTTGTAGTTAAAATATGTCCTATTAGTGTTTGGCTCATGCATGCATAAAAATTAATTATTGAATAATTGTTAGTGTATTTCAACAGTGGCAAGGCTGTGAAGGATGATGTATCTTCTTCAGTGGCTGTCCAGAGATAGGGCTTAATTACAGTGGATAGCCTTATCTCCTCGCTTTAATCCGCTTTTTGGAGTCTCCCCCGCCCGCTCACACCATCTAGTCGATATCATCAGACTGCTGGCACAGCCACAGAGAGAAAGTGATCCCCATTTCTCTGTCACATTAAGGGTCATTCATGGAGTCTCCGCCTCAGCCCTGACTTAGAGCACGATGTGGAAGAGCTAAGAAGAATGGTCTGTATAGAATATGACCCTCATATATCAGGTCAGAGCTCCCTGGCACATACACACTAGTATACTCTTTGTCAACGGATTAGACTTCAACAACAACTATAACGCTATCAGAAAATTGTCTCAGTTCTTTGCCAAAAGCAGATTTTATGGACATGGCCTCCACTAGCTGTGATGTTTTAAAGGTGTGTTTATATTCTGATGCTTTCCAGTAGTGCTATACTTCCATATTGGCAAAAAGGGTTTGTCAGTTGGATTAGGACTATGATTAAAGATGCAATGTTGTTGAAATTGCTCCGTTTCCTTCATTTACATGTAATTCAATCAGTCCATTGAAACAGCGGGGGGTGAAACGGCTAACTTCTGTACACCGAATACAACATGCCAACTGCTGATCTTGTAGTGATGGTAATAGCACTGTCAAGTTTGACAATTCCGAGAAAGCAATACTGTTATTCCCCATATTCATTTTTCTAAATCTAATTTTACTTTCATTTCTTCACCAACACAGAGCTGTCAAGCTGAACATGTAATTCAATGAGCGTCAACCGTTGGCTTGATCATTTCTTCATTTTATTTTTAATGGTGCATATACCATTCAAAATGACTTCAGTTTGAGGATACGTAAATCATTTGGTGCTTCTATTGGACTTGACTGTGGTTTGCAGTAATCTGAGGCTGTGTCCAGGCTATATTCATCCAGTGTTATGTATGCCAGTGTTGTGTAGTCTCCCTAAAGGCTTGGGGAGAGGGGAACATTTGATCAGAGAGTGATGTGTACTGCAATGCCTGAGACTATGGCCCTCTTTATTCAGAGTTGCGGCCGAAATGGGCTGTCAAAATGGAGGAAATTGAAACCAGTCAATATTGCACATCTCAGGCTGCTGAGGCATTGTGAGAACACCCTATCTTAAATTGCCAACAGCAGTCAAAGCCAGAGCAGATATCAACACAAGAGCACACACACACACACACACACACACGCACGCACGCACCACGCACACACACACACACACACACACACACACACACACACACACACACACACACACACACACACACACACACACACACACACACACACACACAAAGCCCTCCCCCAATGCCAAATGCCTCATATCTGTTGGAACCACAGAGAATGGCATCTGAAAAACATGCTTAAGCCAAGGTCGTTCCTTCCTATGTTAGAAAGAAACAGCGAAATAATGCCTGCATCTGTCTGGCAGTCATCAAGTCCCTTGGACCAATCACTCTGTGAGAGCTGAGATCATTTTAATGAGAGGAGGTGAGTAGTGGTTTCTCCTCTCAGCTTTCATCCCTCAGTGGAGCACTATGAAAAGAGCTTTCCAGGCAAACAGTTTGCTGTTCTCAGGATTTGGAGAGACCTTTTTAATCCCCACCACCTTGTTAAATAGCGGGATTTGAAGCCTGTTTCTTAATCAAGTCTCAGTACAAATAGGATCATCTCCCGTCTTTCTCAGCCTTTCCCTGTGCGGAGTGGGAATTATAGGTGTTCTAGTGGTACTCCTGTTGGTTGTTTTATCTGAGACGTTTGAACAACACTTCAGCTGTATCCAAGCAGGCGGCGGTACACTACAGTAATTTTCATCAGCTCGCTTGTTCAGGTAATGTTCCCCCAGGAACACTGATCTCAGAGCTTATCTTGTTAAGAGCCCCCCTGCCATCTTTAAGAATTGACTGGCTGGCGGAGACTGGGCCCAGCTTTTAGGAACATTATTGGGGATGGGAGAATGACACTAATTAGACATATTGACGTGTTTAAAAATCAAGCTCGGTACATTCGCTTGTTTGAATTTGCTTGTTTGAATCAAAAGCTGGATTGGTGCTCAATTGCAGAGTATAAAGTATAATCTTCTAGTTTGAAATGACATAGAGAATCAACAAAAATGTGTCATAATATTAGATATATCGAAAACACTTTGGATGGAATTGTATCATGACACAATGCATTTCAAAGCACACAAAAAGTAAACAATATATTTACCTGCACAGGGACAGAATAGGAAGCAGCTTCTGAGATGCAGCTTCTGAGATGGGTAGGCACAATGTTGTTTACACCTGCAATACAGCGTAGACATGAGACAAAACAGTAGAGTGAAGAGGAAGCACTCCCCCATCAAAATCAATGGGGCCGCAGTGGAGCGAGTCAAAAGCTTCAAAGGTTCCTTGGCATGCACATCACTGATGACCTGAAATGCTGCCATCACCTTGGGGAAGAAGGCGCAACACTGCCTCATCAACCTCACGCAGTAGAAGAAATTCTGCATGGCCCCTAAGACCCTCACAAACTTCTATAGATGCACCATAGAGAGCATTCTGTCAGGCTGCATCACCGCCTGGTACGGCAACTGTAACGCCCTCAACCGCATCACCGAGGGCACCCTGCCTTCCCTCCAGAACATTTATAGCACTCAGTGTCAAAGGAAGGTCAACAAGATCAGCAAGGACCTCAGCCACCCGAGCCACGGTCTGTTTACTATGCTACCATCTAGCAGACAGAGACTGTACAGGTGCATCAGAGCCGGGACCAAGACACTGAGAAACAGCTTCTATCACGAGGCCATCAGACTGTTGAACAGCCATCACTAGCCAGCTACCTGCCCGGTTCTCAGCCCTGATCCTTGAGACTAATGCCCCATGTATGTACATTCGGAAAGTATTCAGACCCCTTGACTTTTTCCATATTTTGTTACGTTACAGCCTTATTCTAAAATGGATAAAATAGTTTTTTCCTCATCAATCTACCCCCTAATGACAAAGCAAAACCAGGTTTTAGAAATGTATGCAAATGTTTGCAAAAAACTGAAATATCACATTTACATAAGTATTCAGACCCTTTACTTAGTACTTTGTTGAAGCACCTTTGGCAGCAATTACAGCCTCGAGTCTTCTTGGGTATATTGCTACAAGCTTGGCACACCTGTATTTGGGGAGTTTCTGCACAGCAATTTTCAGGTCTCTCCAGAGATGTTAGATCGGATTCAAGTCTTGGCTCTCTCTGGGCCACTCAAGATCATTCAGAGACTTGTCCCAAAGCCACTTCTGCATTGTCTTGGCTGTGTGCTTAGGGTCGTTGTCCTGTTGGAAGGTACATTTTTGCCCCAGTCTGAGGTCCTGAGCACTCTGGAGCAGGTTTTAATCGAGGATCTCTCTGTACTTTGCTCGTGCACCTTTCCCTCGATCCTGACGAGTCTTACAGTCCCTTGCAGCTGAAAAACATCCCCACATTCACTGTAGTGAAGGTGCCAGGTTTCCTCCAGACGTGACGCTTGGCATTCAGGCCAAAGAGTTCAATCTTGATTTTATCAGACCAGAGAATCTTGTATCTCATGGTCTGAGAGTCCTTTAGGTGCCTTTTGGTAAACTCCAAGCGGGCTGTCATGTGCCTTTTACTGAGGAGTGGCTTCCGTCTGGCCTCTCTACCATAGAGGCCTGATTGATATAGTGCTGCAGAGATGGTTGTCCTTCTGGAAGGTTCTCCTATCTCCATAGAGGACCTCTGGAGCTTTGTCCCGATTGGTCAGATTGGCCGGGCGGCCAGCTTTAGCAAGAGTCTTGGTGGTTTCAAACTTATTATATTTAAGAATGATGGAGCGAAACGTCAATATAGGGACAAAGTGGAGTCGTAATTCAACTACTCAGACACGAGACGTATGTGGCAGGGTCTACAGGCAATCGCGGACTGCAAAAAGAAAACCAGCCACTTCACAAACACTGACGCCTTGCTTCCAGACAAACAAAACACCTTCTTTACCCGCTTTGAGGATAATACAGTGCCACCGACGCGGCCCGCTACCAAGGACTGCACCCCCCCCCCCCCCTCCTTCTCCATGGCCAACGTGAGTAAGACATTTAAACATCTTAATCCTCACAAGGCTGCCCTAGCCGCGTGTTGGTGTGTTTACGGACATATACAATCTCTCCCTATCCCACATGCTTCAAGATGGCTACCAATGTTCCTGTTCCCAAGAAGGCAAAGATAACTGAACTGAATGAATCTTTCCCTATAGCACTCCCTTCTGTCATCATGAAGTGCTATGAGAGACTAGTCAAGGATCACATCACCTACACCTTACCTGTCACCCTTGACCCACTGCAATTTGCTTACCGCCCCAATAGGTCCTCAGACGATACAATCACCATCACACTGCACACTGCCCTATCCCATCTGGACGAGAGGAATACCTATGTAAGAATGCTGTTCATTGACTATAGCTTAGCATTCAACACCGTAGTACCCTCCAAGCTCATCATTAAGCTTGAGGCCCTGGGTCTCAAACGCGCCCTGTGCATTTGGGCCATGGACTTCCTTATGGGCCGCCTCCAGGTGATGAAGGTAGGAAACAACATCTCCACTTTGCTGATCCTCAACACTGGGGCCCCACAAGGGTGCATGCTCAGCCCCCTCTGGTACTCCATTTTCACCCATGACTGCGTGGCCATGCACACCTCCAATTTGATCATCAAGTTTGCAGATGACACAACAGTAGTAGGCTTGATCACCAACAATGACAATGACAAGGAGGTGAGGGCACTCAGAGTGTAGTGTCAGGAAAACATCCTCTCACTTAACGTCAACAAAACAAAAGAGATGACCGTGGACTTCAGGAAACAGCAGAGGGAGCACCCCCCTATCCACATCGATGGGACAGCAGTGGAGAAGGTGGAAAGTTTCAAGTTCCACGGTGTACACATCCCGGTACAGCAACTGCACCACCCACAACCGCAGGGCTCTCCAGAAGGTGGTGCAGTCTGCACAACGCATCACCGGGGGAGAACTACCTGACCTCCAGGACACCTACAGCACCCGATGTCACAGGAAGGCCAAAAATATCATCAAGGACAACAACCACCCAAGCCACTGCCTGTTCACCCCGCTACCATCCAGAAGGCGATGTCAGTACAGGTGCATCAAAGCTATGTTACAGAGACTAAAAAGAGACTAAAAAATAGCTTCTATGTCAAGGCCATCAGACTGTTAAACAGCCATCACTAACACAGAGAGGCTGCTGCCTACATACATACTTGAAATCATTGGCCACTCTAACAAATGGATCACTAGTTACTTTATTAATGCCACTTTAATTATGATGTTTACATATCTTGCACTACTCATCCCAGATGTATATACTGTATTTTTACCATCTACTGCATCTCGTCTATGCCGGTCGGTCATGACCCATCCATATATTTATATGTACATATTTGTATTCCACCCCTTTTACTTAGATACTGTATATGTGTATTAAGTAGTTGTTGTGGAATTGTTTGATTACTTGTTAGATATTGCTGCACTGTCGGAACAATTAGAGGCACAAGCATTTCGCTACACTCGCAATAACATCTGCTAACCATGTGTATGTGACCAATAACATTTGATTTGATTTGGAGGCCACGTGTTCTTGGGGACCTTCAATGCTGCAGACATTTTTTAGTACCCTTCCCCAGATCTGTGCCTCCACACAATCCTGTCTCTACTGAGCTCTACGGGCAATTCCTTCGACCTCATGGCTTGGTTTTTGCTCTGACATGCACTGTCAACTGTGTGACCTTATATAGACAGGTGTGGGCCTTGCCAAGGCATGTCCAATCAATTGAATTTGCCACAGGTGGACTCCAATCAAGTTGTATAAAAATCTCATGGATGATCAATGGAAACAGGATGCACCTGATCTCAATTTCGTGTCTCATAGCAAAGGGTAAAAGTGAATAATTACGTAAATAAGGTATTTCTGTTTTTTTATTTAATGCATTTGCTAAAATGTATAAAACACTGTTTCTGCTTTGTTATTATGTGGTATTGTGTGTAGATTGAAGAGGAATTTTTTAAATGTAATACATTTTAGAAAAAGTCTGTAACATAACATAATACGGAAAAGGGGAATTCTGAATACTTTCCGAAGGCACTTTAGATTCATTGTATGCTGGTCACCTCATATTCTCTTTATATCCTGTTATTTCCGCACTGTGTATGTACAGTATGTACTGTATTCTGGACATAGTTCAGCCCAATATACCTACTGTACATTCCATTTTCCTTCCAAATGATACACTGTCTACACAGCACTAATGTTCCCTCTAAGCTGCGCACGTGCGCAGAAGAACCTCCTCCAGGACTGCCACGCAGAAGAAATGCCAGGTCGTGCAGAGACGCAAGAGATTGAACATCACTGAGTTTGCCCCATTAGTTTGCACTATATAGATCAATGTTTTTATGTGACCTAATCAACATTATATCAGCCCCTTTTCAATGCAACAAACCAAAACAAATCTAACTTTGCAAGATTGAGTCTGTGATTTTGTTGTAGGCAGAACCAGAACGCAACGGAGTAGAATTATATTGGCTGAGGTAGCCCATGAGCGTTCTTTCAATCCCCCCTGAGTGAATGTGCTTTTCAGATCAGTGTAGATCAGCATGTGTGTGCACGTGTTGATATTCTTTGCTAGTTAGCGAGTTATTAGCCCAGTTATAGATACTTATAGGTCAGCAATGGGAAGTTACTGCTTCCTACACACAAAACGTGTAGGCTACATTTCTTTGAAATCAGTAAAAAGCTTATGTTTTCATTAAAGGGGCAGAGTTGTATTTTGAGACAGTCTTGAATATGTAAATAAGCCAAGAAGGCAGAGGGGTACCCTACATCGTCTAATTCTCTGTATGGTAATAATAATAGATTTTATTTTTAAAGTGGTTTCTTGCATTATACAACACAATACAATGGAATTTACAGTCACCTTTTTGGCCCATGGTGTTACAGACCAAGTAAAACATTATTAATTCATGTCAAGCTCTTCATAATGTAAAAATCTTAAAAGTCTCATGCAATGTAGGTCTGCATTGAACACCACATATAGGCTACTTTAGGCTATATCATAGAAATGTGAAAATGTTATGGGATTTGCTCCCTTGGTTTTGTTGGTAGGCCTACAGTATGCTCAAATAACCACAATAGCCTATTGGCTACTGTCTAAGACTGTAAGGGTATAGCCTCAGTGTTCACTGTAAACAAGTGCCAGAAGCTGCACAAAATTCTCACAACGTTCAAGTTTCCCGTCACATGACCTAAAATTTGCTGAGTGCCCCAACAAAGGAAACATTGCAAACCACGTATTTATGTTGTGGATTCTGACACATGCTCACTGAAATACATCTACTCTGGATTGTTAATTGGACTTGTTCTGTCATTTCTTGTTTGTTTGTTTGTTTCTTGATTGTTTGTGTGTTTGTATTGTATTTGCTCGACGTTCTACTGCGCTGTTGGAGCTAGAAACAAAGCATTTAGCTGCACCTGTTATAACACCTGCAAATCTGTGTACGCGACCAATAAAGTTGGATTTGATTTTAATTTGTTTATGCTAGGTGAACATGCTATCTGGTTGGCTGGCGGGCACAGGCAGGGTCCCTTCTGCTTAAGATGCAGTAGAGCCTCTATGGGTTAGGAGGGCCAGCTCTATCAATCTGCTCCCCTACGGCCCCCACGTTCCCCAGCGCGGTTAATCACCGCTACTAATTAGAGCTAATTACTCATGGCTGCCCTGGAGAGCCCCCCTTGCAAGCTCACGCTGATCTCAAGGTCCTCCATTGGCACCCCGCTGCTTGGTATTCCTCAGGTAAGGAAGGAGACGGAGGTGGAGCCGCAGGTTCGCTCCCTGATTCTCACTTTTTTGTATGAAAATCCAACACATCCCCAGTGATTATAGTGATAGCTGAGGTATTGTAGAAGGCTAGGCCCTTGCAGGCAGCCTGCTTCACTGATATGCAGGGCAGCACTACTTCAATGGGCCATTAAGATGGGGGGCTTGTTTGTGCTGGTCTGGCGTAGGGATCTTGTCTGCATGCACACAGGCCCCTGCAAGCTTAATGATCCAACACCTTTTTACTACCTCTGTCATTAATTGTGCCCATGGCCATGACTCTCTGGGATGTGTCGCGTTTGGGTGATTTTTCTCCCAGTAATTTTGCTTTAATAGATTCAATTTGCTTTCATTTGCTTTGTATTGATTTATTTGTCCTGTTTTGTCTCGTCAACCGTAGAAACTTATAATTTCTCACAAAAGTTTTAGAGGAGAGCGGGGAAAAAACAAATCTAATTTCCTAAGAGATATTGAGCGAGATGTAACAAAGAAATGACAAATGATGTTGATATGGTCGGCAAGTGAAGCTTGACTAGAGCCACATGAACTCACTTCATAAATCATCTCTTGTTTCATACATACCAAGCAAGATAATCGCATTAAAATATGAAGTTTCATATCAGGTGCAAACAATGAAGCTTAAGGATGACAGCAGAGGTCGTTCACTCACAGGGCCACTCCAGTAGAAAGCCATAATCTGATCTATCATTTCTTAACCATTAAATAGGTCATGTACTGTCGGCATACATCTAGTCAGTGCCATCCGATAGCTCTGGACACTGAACTTGCTGATGTCAGCCTCAAATCATCACAGAAATACAATTTGTATGATAGCTAAGTGGATTAGTGCCACTATTAAAGGTCCTCTATAGACAAAGGGCCGATGGATATCTCTGGAATAGATAGCTTTGCCCACCCCGGGTTATGTTAGACACAACACTTTTTGTCTGATTGCTACGCTGAGAGAGGGTGAAGCCCTTACCTTTCATTGACCTCATAATGTAAAGTGGCCAAGGGAAGCACACACACACACAAACACACACACACACACACACACACACACACACACACACACACACACACACACACACACACACACACACACACACACACACACACACACACACACACACACACACTTTTTAAGGCCACTGAAAGTCTACACCAGACCAGAGGACAGTTGTTTTGTGGGCTTTAGGCTTAGAGCTGAGAAACAGCAGATCGGCCAGATGATACAACATTCCCAGCTTGTTACTTCTGGTATAAGGCCTTTGTAATGTAAAGTGTGACCAAAGAGGCTTATTGTGGGCTTGATATGAAATGTTGTTTTCCATGTTAACTTTATCTTCAAAAGCTTAAACAGTTTTTTTTAAGACATGGATTTGCACATTTGTTATACAACATTAAGCATGGCATACCTTATGTTTTTTAAATGGAATATCTCTTCAGACAGACATTTACTCAATACAAGTGATCTTTATTACTAAACCAGCGAGACCTATTCAAGATACTTTGAAGAAGCGTTGCTTTATTTTTCTCGCCACAGCACCAGTCTACATCCTATTATGTTCTATTCATTGCTGTACGCAACAATGCACTTCCTGGTATAGGAACAAGATGAGGTTAGGGGTGATCTTTTTTTCCAGAGGCTGCAAATTGGTAGATGCATTTCGAAATGCAGTTCCATATGAAGAAACAGCCATCTCCTATAGAATATAATTCCTTTGTCAGTGATCTTTAATGGGGATATTTGGCATTCATGCATTCAGCTTTGTTTTTCTTGCAGTCTCTCATGACTTCAGGTGGATGAAGGTCAGGCTTTGAAGCTGGAACCTTTCATATGTCTTCCCACAGCTCTCTGAATTAATGTTGTGTTTTTGTTTTCAGAGACACATACAGTGATAAAAAATGTAATGGACATTTAATTATTTTTCACATGTGAAATGACAGAAAACCTTTAAGGTGATTTTTTTTGTAAATGCAGCAAGCTCAAAGAATTGGGACGACGGAAAGTTCAGTTTCAAAAGATAGGCTCTGTTCGTTTGGAACGGCTATTGTCAAATAACAGCTTTTCCAAGCCCCTCTAAATCATGCCAAATGGGTGCTTTGTTTATGAGAGAATTCAGTAGGATTTGTCTGTGTGGTTATTGTGTGATGTTTTTCTCCCTCTAAGCCTGACATACTTTTATGTAATGGAGAAACAGTGGGTGACCAAACAATGCTCCTTCTGTGAATAATGTTTTTGTCTGTCATTATAACTTCTTTGATGCAACTGTGGGGCTTTGATGCAAGTGAATGTGGATGTCACAAAACCCTTAACAGGCACCTCACCCCAATGTGAGGCTAAGGGGAGAGAGACCCCATCGCTGGATCATGTTTCTGTATAAATGGAAGATGAAAAGTTTAATTTGTCACAAAGTTGGGAGAAACATCAAACAAACTGTTATCTGTTGCATTGTATCCAACTGTTAATTGGTCTTTTGTTCGCCTCCCCTCGCTGTCCTTCTTTTTTTTAATTCACAAGAAATATAGCTCTGAACCTCAAATGAACCCCTCAAAAATACAAAGCCGAAGCCCAATTCTATTCATTAGAGAAGCTAACAGTAGCTGTTGGCTGTCACTGCCACCAAGGGGCCTGTCCATGGCTGCATCTGACATCTGTTGGCATAATGTTGCATAGAGCCTGATAGGCAACAGGAGCTGATTTATAATGTTCTCTATTTAAGTGGATGTCTTAAGGTAATTATAAGCTGGTGGGGAGCTCCTACTAATTGCACCTTCCCTGATCTGTAATGAAGGCCAAGCAGCGTGAATGAACACATTCCGGGCACCACCATTAGTTGAGGAGAGAGGGCAGCTGAGCTTGACCAGTTAGTGTTGGTTTTGCTCTGGGCTGGAGATGGTCACCTGCTGTTATTCCACGTCCTCTGACAATTTCTTTTGGATAATTAACTGAGATGCCACATATGGTGGGTTTGTGGGAAATGTGATCGCTAGTGGACGCTGAGGAGTAGAGAAAGCAAAATGAAGGCTCCTGGTTGTGACCAAAGCTCTGGCCACCTAGCACACTGCAAATTATGTGACATAACCATTCCTTTTGACATGCACTAAATAAACCCAAATAATGTGTCCACATGAAATAGGGAAGCCTAATTGATATGGGAGGAAATTCATTATTAGGAAGATTAGATGGTGAGGTAAATTAAGTGCATTAATGAGGAATGAATATTAACAATTTTCATCAGCCGATTAAGGTATTGTCAAAAGAGAGGCATCCTAAGGCCACAATGAAAAGTAATTAGGGAATGAGTTGTACATACGTTATCATATGGCTTGGGAACAGTAGGGGAGGAGGTAAGCTGAACGAGGATCTCTGACAATGAAATATGAACACTGGAACAAACAGATCATGTTTCAAATGAAATGGTCGCAAGAGCATTAATTCACAAAAACTAATATTTAAGATGATGTTGATTGAGTATGGGTCAAGGGCAATAAAAATAGCTTCTGTGGATACTGTAATTCTTTGGGCTGATTATAAAAATAAATTGAATAAGCTGATTTCAAAAGTAAATCAACTATTTTAGTACCTGCATGTGGTTGAATAACACAAGGACAAAAAGACATCAGGATAAAGACAAAGACAGTGTAAAGCAGACTTTATGAGAATGACGTAAATGGAAGATAACTAGCAAAAAATAATGTATGGGTCAAGACCATGGGAAGGGAGATGGAATTGGAATAGACACAACACTGAGCCCTGGGGAACCTCATTGTTGTGAACGCTGGGCTGGACTTTTCTCAGTTGACCTTATGAAAAGTATCAGCAAGGTTAGAGAATAATTTGAGAAACAAGAGGTGCCAAAGATTGTCAGATCAGCAACAGTAAAATGTGTCTAAAGATTAACGGTATCAAATACAGCCTAGAGATCAAGGGGAATTAAGACAGGGAGGAGAGAAGCTGCATAAGCACTCAGTTACAGAGGAGCTGTTTCCGTTGAGTGAGCTGCACAAAAGCAAGATTAGAGGGGATCAAGTGGAGAACGCTGAGAAAGGAATTCAGTGGAATTGACAGCACATTCAAGGGTTTCTGAGAAGAAGGGAAGACAAGAGATAGGGTGATCATTTTTTTTTTTAGATTTGAAGGGTCAAGATGAAGCTTCCTGATAACCAGATTTAAATTAAATTGAAAATACAGGGGGAACACAGACATGGGAAAAATAAATACGGTTTTATGTGCGTTCAATTATAGCTTGGTGTCAGCCAACAAGCGAAGATCTGCTTCAAATGTCAATTATATCTTATCCTTCCAATTCTACAATATAAATCTTATATAGTTTAAAAAAAAATGTATTCTTAAAGTATATTTATAATTAGATTGGGCTGGCAATTAAGACATCATTAATAATTATTACATAGCTTATGTGTGAGAACAATACACAATAGGCCTTTTCTTAGCTCCGGGCTATCTTTGCCACAGGCTAGACTGGCCCTGGGCTAGCTTAGCCTGTGTTCATACTAGGATTTGATAACCCTGGGCTAATCTTTAGCCCTGGGCTAAGGATTCACACTTATTCCAAAGCCCTGGGCTAACGGACAAACACAATATACGACCAACATTATTTTCTGACGTGTGACCCATGTTATAAATAATAAGATATTTATCATCACATCCTGTTGCTTCTAGCCTAGCGTTTGATTTCCAACAGTGATTGTTTGTTTGTATAAACCTTGCTGTCTGCCTGTCTGACCTCGGAAATAATGTTTCACTTTTGAAATTCGACCTCACCCCTGTACAGGGAATGCTGTGCACAAATGAGACATCAACTTTCAGTAGCGGAGCGTGGTTAAAATCACTGGGGAAGCCAAGCCAGGAAAAACATGGCCATATTCCAACCTATGTGTTAGTTCATATTCCTTGCCACCATGATATATAGGGCTAAGGCCGACACAATAAGAAGACTATAAGAAGACACATTGGCAGAATAAATTCAACCACACTTTTGTTTCAGCACAAAACTGGAGAGCAACATCTGTCCACAAAGCATATTGCATGTAAAAAGCAGTTACATGACCTACAGCATGGTCAAGGAAGTTAATGTTTCCGACACCTTCAGACTACTAAACAACTATTATTTTAGAGCCATGGAGAATTACCGCAAGTCGAAAAGAAAACAGGAGCTGCCTCCACTATTAGAGTACCATTTCAGCTTTAACATTTCAACATCATCAAATCACCTATGCTTAGTCTAATACAGTGACAACTAAAAGGTGGCAAAAACAATTTAGTCCAATCAACGTAAGCTAAATATGATGTGGCTGTCCATGGTACTGATTTCTGTCTTGTGTGTGTGTGTGTGTGTGTGTGTGTGTGTGTGTGTGTGTGTGTGTGTGTGTGTGTGTGTGTGTGTGTGTGTGTGTGTGTGTGTACGTGTATTCGTGCATGCTTGCAAGTGGAAAATAACATGTTGACTCACCTTGTAGAGAAACGTCAATGCTATCCTCCTCTCTTTCGTGTTGACGAAATGGTCTATGAGTCTGTCATACTGTACAGGCTTTTAGTTTTTGTTGGCCAAGGCTACCTCGCTAAAATGCTTGCCTGCTAGCCTTTCTTTCATGGGCAACGATGAGCCAGCTAGTTAACATTAGCCTACTGTATCTAGCTACAAATTGAACTTCCACCCTCTCAGTTTAGGGGCACAATGTATGAATTTATGGTTGGATCAGGATCCCTGTTATAATCATTGGCCAGTACGGAGAATTAAGTAAAACTACAAGTCCAAATCCATATCTCCATCCATGGCTAATTTAGGAAAGACCAATATTAACACTCGCTTAGCCCCAGGTTAAATCTCCCTTAGCCCAGGGCTAAGTAGTAGTGTGAACTCACCTAATAATGCATTCATTAATGCAATTGCACAATCAACCAATTTGCCAAATAATTTGTGTCCAAACCTCTGCATTTTATTTTCACCACAATGTCTCTTAACCATTAGCAATACACTTTGAAATGTATTTAGCATTTAGCAGAATAAATATTGATTGCATTCCATGAGTGATCACTCTGTAACCCATCATCCATCCTTAATAATGTCGCTCACAGGCACATTCTTTCAGCTTGGTTTCCATTAATAACCAGTCTACGTGACATTGTCAACATTCTTCCCCCAAACAACAG
This sequence comes from Oncorhynchus clarkii lewisi, assembly GCF_045791955.1. NCBI lineage: Eukaryota > Metazoa > Chordata > Actinopteri > Salmoniformes > Salmonidae > Oncorhynchus > Oncorhynchus clarkii. Next base: position 49,029,301 of record NC_092159.1, on the reverse strand, counting down.
GGTCTGTCAGGCATGCCTGGTTCGCAATCAGGTCATTTAATGTATTTCTGCAATTGAAAGTCCTTAACATGTTGATACGTGGTTATCCTGTAGTGTGTATGGCCTTTTATCTCCTTGAGTGAAAGAAACTCCCAACGCAGCTTCCTGAGATCATCTATTTATCGTGTGGCATTTAGCAGGGGCCTGATGACAGCAGCTCTCCACTTTAATTAAAGGTTCAACCTCTTCCCTGGATGACACATTGACTGGTTTGTGCCTTGGAAAAGTGAAGGTACATGTCTAGTCCATCAGACTCCTTAGGCCATGGCTCGCCAACCTTCAAGGTAAAGAGCAGTGGAGATGGCATTTTGGTGAGGTCATCACAGGGCAAGACCACAGAGACTTGTTGGAATAAGGAGGGTTATCCAGACATGCACTTGTTAATCTAAAAATATGGTGATTATGTATTGTGTAATCTATTTCATTTATTGTAACCTCTTAATGTTTTAGGGCTCTAAAGGTAGGACATATTGTTGTTTATTTGTCATTATTGTTTATGTATTTGTATTAACTTGTCCCCTCCTACGAAGCCATGTTTCTTTCGTTAAGTTTATAGTGACCTTCTGCTTTTGCAGATGTGGGATCTGCAACTCAGTCGGTAGCAGTGAATGGCTAATGGTCCATCCCTCAGCTATTTTACGGCTGACTGGAGAATGTGTCCACTTTGCATGGTTCCCTTCCTCCATTTTTCAAACTTTTCCTGAGTTGTGGGTGACACAGCTTGAAAGGGTTTCAGGAGAGGCAGCACACAAACGAAGAGTAAGCCCAGATGATACAATCACTTTGTTCAGCATGAACACTTCGGCAAACATGTCTCCCTTCTGTGGGCAGCCACAAGGCTGTAAGACAGCGAATTGGCTCTTCTTCTTCTCAAAGTTAACCCTTGAGATTTCATACTAACAGAATTTCTGGAAATCCGTACTGCACAGGGACTTGACTCATGTTCCTACGGGTCACCACCAGACAAGGATCAAGACTATGGATGTACATAAATACATCCATCTATACACAATAATCTCTTCTCAGCATTTCTGGCATTCAAGAGTGTGTTCATACAATAAACGCAATCAGGTTTAGGCCCTGACTCAGAGAGGTTGTGATGACAGAAAGGTTTAGGCCCTGACTCACAGAGATTGTGATGACAGGAAGGTTTAGGCACTGAGTCACAGAGATTGTGATGACAGGAAGGTTTAGGCACTGAGTCACAGAGATTGTGATGACAGGAAGGTTTAGGCACTGAGTCACAGAGATTGTGATGACAGGAAGGTTTAGGCACTGAGTCACAGAGATTGTGATGACAGGAAGGTTTAGGCACTGACGCACAGAGATTGTAATGACAGGAAGGTTTAGGCACTGACTCACAGAGATTGTGATGACATAAAGGTTTAGACCCTTACTCACAGAGATTGTGATGACAGGAAGGTTTAGGCCTTGACTCACAGAGATTGTGATGACAGGAAGGTTTAGGCCCTGACTCAGAGATTGTAATGACAGGAAGGTTTAGGCCCTGACTCACAGAGATTGTGATGACAGGAAGGTTTAGGCCCTGACTCATAGAGATTGTGATGACAGAAAGGTTTAGGCCCTGACTCAGAGATTGTGATGACAGGAGGTTTAGGCCCTGACTCAGAGATTGTGATGACAGGAAGGTTTAGGCCCTGACTCATAGAGATTGTGATGACAGGAAGGTTTAGGCCCTGACTCAGAGATTGTGATGACAGGAAGGTTTAGGCCCTGACTCATAGAGATTGTGATGACAGGAAGGTTTAGGCCCTGACTCATAGAGATTGTAATGACAGGAAGGTTTAGGTGTGTCTAGAGTGGGTGTCATAAAAGTGCCTGTCTTGATAAATGTCTCTATCCAAAGTATAAATTAAAACACTGGCACACAGAGATCAAACGCATAGAGCTGGATGTTTCCCAGCACTGCAGAGTGAACCAGGCCACTGAGTGGACAAGGAAAAGGGACTGAGCACTAGTGATGTTGCTGGAAGCTCCCTAATGACACCTCCCCTCCAGTAGTGGTAGTGGTGAGAGGAGTTGTCTGGGATTTATGCTCTCCTTCCTTGATGGCCCCTGGGATCCCTTTGTTCTGTTGTAAACCATTCTGAAGGAAGGACACCTAATTGCTCGGCGCACACTAATGAGTTTGCAAACTAATTAAAGGGGTATATTACGCCCTGTGGGGGCCCCCATCACTAAGAAAGCCAGGGACATCTTTAATGAGGGGCCTTGATAACCCTTCAAAGGAAGGATGTGTAGTGTCTGTAATGATGCCCAGGGTAAAGCCAGGCTCAGCCAGGAAGAAGTGTGAACCTGCCGTCCTGCCGCTGCTCTGCTCAGCTCACCTCGGGTGTGTGGAGACTCGCAAGCAGATGCCAAGTGTTTTCAATCCGTCGCCCACAGCTACCTACCTACATGTCCAACTCACTCTCCCTTCAGTGAGTTCAAAGAGCCACGCTGCACCTTTCCCACAGCAGGAGGCATATAGGCAGGTTCATAAGTAGGTAGGCCCCACGCTCATATTGTTTAGAAAAATATGAATATTCCAGTGTTCATATTTCCAGTGAGTAATTTTTTAAGAATAAGATGAAGAATTTTGTTGTTTTGACTTTCAAAATAGGCTGACCTATATCACACTCAAATTTCAAATGGCAGAAACAGTGGGAAGCAGCTGGGCAGAATGAGAAAGAGTGTTTTTTTATAAATAGTGTCTGTGTCATATGGACTGAATTCAGCTTGGAAATAGATGAAGGTCAGCATTAGTCCTTATTCATGATTTCCTAGTCTCTTCATCTATGACAACACATGGCAGCCTTTGCTGAAGATTCAGACAGTGCTCTCAGTCTTATCTGATGGGATTGCAGCGGTGACACGATACAGTAAACAGCTTCTTTCTCCAGCAAAGTCAATCCTCCCTTCAGTAAACAAGACCATTTTTTTGTTTGGTCACAATATTTTCTCTGGTGACAGTGATGGCTGTTATTTTGCCTGTGGCTCCTGTCAAAACTAACATGGCTTAATTGACTGCGAGCGAATGAGCCCCTGGATTGATCCTGTCAGGCTCCTGAGGAAGTGATGCTGCTCCATCTGTGAGGCGCAACTCCAGCGACAGCAGCAATCTGTTGCTTGGGGATGAGCCAAGGCATTAAAAAAGGCTGAATTACTGAGAGTACCTCAGGCACATCACGTGGATCCTGATCAGCTGTCAGCCACGGCACACACCAGTAAACACGTGCACACAGACACTAAAACACACACACAAAGTCATTCGTCATTCCAGTCAACACACTTTGCACCACGGATACTAATGGAAAACTCAAGTGGTCTCAATATCTCCCTGAAGGTATTGAAGGAAATCAGAATAGTATTGTCTCAGCTTGGGCTGTTCTCAGGGAATTTATAAAACACAGGCTGCTGTCACCCATTCTTCAGGCATTGTCATTTGTTCTAAAAAATGATGGTGTGTTGTCACCCTCTTGTCTTTCCCTTTCCCCATTCCTCAAACATCAAATATGCCCTGTCATGACCCAACCTTCCACCTCTCTCTTTCTCTCTGCCTCTCCCTTCTCCTCCCTCTCTCCTTCTCTCTGTCTACTAAAGTGTGTGGTGCGGCAGCTCCTTCTGGCATGATTAAATATTTAGACGCCTGTCAATGTAGATGGCGGTCAGAGACGCGGCAGAATAATCTGGGGGACAGCTGCTGTGCCACATCTGGGTGCCACTGATAGCAGGGGAAGGTGTGCGGCTGTCTTCCGTTGGAGCCGAGAGGAGACTTCAGAGCCGCAGCCATCTGTCAATCAGTGGGCAGAGTCGTAACGAAGCTCACCATTGTGGGCATACTCAGACGGATTGATGCCTGACAGACTTTGGGTGGCATCGGAGAGTCGTAGATGGTACTTTTGTTGGATAGTTTTGTGTGCTTCTGTACCTTTGAATTCCATTCCTCAGCGACAGAGAGAGCCTGGCCTGGTTGCTGTTGCTCAATGTGTTTGAGAATTCATAAATAAATAGCCTGCCTACGCCCGCTTTAATCCAATTTATCTCTTATTATCATCAACCTACAAGGATATTCGCTAATATATTTTTGTAAGCATAATGTGGCAATGAGGTCTCATTCACTCTATGTTTTCAACACGAGAAAGTAAGCTAGTCATTTGAATGACTGTGGACTTTGTTTGGTCTTGCTGGTAATGCGAGGTGGCTGGAGGTGCGATGTGTCGGAGCATTTGAAGAAGATTGAGTGTGAACAGCCGCCCACTTCTCTCTTTCCTGCACTTTTCATCTGAGAGGGTGAGCGGGCCAAATGTGAATGGCTGTAGCTATCCAGTGGTGCTGTGCTGTGAGGCCGGTCGGCTGGCCTGAAAATCACTTTCCGTTCCTCTCATAGGCACATGCGACAGGATATGGATGCGTCTCCTCTCGGCTCAGGCCCTCCCGACAACGTGATTAATGGCACTCGCTTCTCTCCCCATCTCATTCTGTTACTGTCAGAGTTAAGTGGGCCGAAGACAATAATAAACAGTCAGTCTTCTGTGAACCCCCTAACACGATCATTCCACCCCACCCAACCCCCCCCCCCCTCTCCAATGAGAGAGAGGAACAGGAGTGGTGTGTATTTGAGACAGGGGGAGAGGTAGAGACACAGAATGGTTGCGATGGAGTGAAATGGAGGAAGAGAGACACATCAGGAGAGAGATAGTGTCTGATATATGTGTGAGAAAACAGCTAATAGAGAAAACAGTTAGGACAATTGTAAAACCATGTTTTGAATATGAAATGAGAGCGATAGAGACACAAGGAAGGAAATAAAACAGAGCGACAAGAAGTTTGAGAGCGATAGTGTGAGAGAGAAGATAGGTCAGGTCCCAGGCCTGCTGTTTTATTCACTAGTGTGCTGTCTTTCCCTGCCTCTCTTCCCCCGAGCCTGTCACTTCACTCTGGCACTTCCTCTTCAGCCCAGCACTCCCTCCTTCCCTCACTCCCAGGCAGCCCCACAATGCTCCAGGATACCAACAGACCCTGTCACACAACGTTGTCTTCCTCCACCAGACACAGAGAGAACGCTATGATGCCACGGCTCTTCTCAGGCTTTCCAACAACGAGTAGGAATAAGAGAACAGGTCCTGGTTTGATTCATGTGCCTGGACTGGATAGTTCCACTGGCTGACTGTGGGTTAGGAGCCCCAAAGCTCCTCAGCCGATCCCCTAAACCGTGGGACCCTCTCTCTATCCTCCTCTCCTCGCTCCTCTTATTACAGAGGATGACTAGCCCTACAGCCCTGTACTCAGTGACCGCGAAATCCACAGGCCCTTGTACCATTCTCATCCTCCATGCCAGGGGATCCCTTTTGTTTCTAGAAGATCTGCCCCAGAGAAATGAAGTGCCGTGATCTCATCACACAGGCCCATTGTTTTCACTCTCATACACACTGTGTAATGGCCATGGAGATAAGGGGATGATTCAGGCCTTTCTTTGGAGGAAATGGGAACGCTTGCCAGAGAAGAAGTGAAATTACTGTTTTGATGGCTTTTGGTGGTGGGGGGCATAATTGCTGGATGGATGGAGGGATGGATGGAGTGTGAGGAATCTTAACACATGGGAGATGAGTATATCTAATACTGGAGGCAGTTGAAAGGAAGGGAGCATGCAGAAGGTTATATATACAGCGCGTTGCCTTAATGGATGTGTATGTATAATAGCAGTTGTACTAAAATAGCGTATTTCTTTCTCCCCAACCCTTGCCCCTTCTGGATTGAAACTCCCATTGTTGATAGCAACGCTGATTACGATATTGTTCCATGCGCATCACCATAGTAACGGCAGTTAATTTCATATTGTTTGTGCATGAGATAGTTGCTAGGGCCTTTAGGAATATGAGATGAGCTTAATATATTTGGCAACTGGCATAAGGCTCATCAACACATTCCAGAAAACAAGGGACAGAGGATTACAGGATGTAGTAATGACAGGGACAGAGCATAAATACTATGCAGGATTATAATTAGCATTACTCCGTGCATTTAAACACACTCCCACATTGACTTCTGGGGGAAATGTTGTATTAATTGGGTGGCTTTTCTTTTCTCCCTACTTTTAAGTAATTTCAGCAGCAAACAAAAGGCTTGGCGATTAGGCGACACCGAGTCACGCCAGATCAACATTAGCCATGCCACAAACTCCCTCTGGAAACACCTCTACCCAGGGAGAGAAGGAGAAGGACGGCATTCAGAAATGAGTCAGAGTTAGCTTTGAAGCCCTCTGTGAAGGAGAACTGAAAAGGGGGATCGATGTGAGAGGGAGCCTGATAAGATAAGGCAGGCACACACAGGGCTGTATCCTCGGGGTGGAGAGACTACAGTGGGGGGACAGGAAAGGGTTTCCTGGTGCCGGGGCTGAGCCCTGGACCTGAGGGGAATTAATGTAGAGAGAGACTGGAGACTGGCTCGGCTTCCCACTCCAGTCCTCCTAGTTTCCCACCTCAGCATTCAGCTATCGTCTCTCTCGCTCTCTCTCTCGGTCTCGCTTTCTCTCCCCCTCTCTCCATCTTTCCCTCTCTCTATCCCTTCCTCTCCCTCCTTCCCATCCCTCTCTATCTCTCCCCGGCCACGGCAGCTTTATCATTAATTTCCGTCCAGAAGTGGGGAGAAGTTGTAAAGCTAATTAAGGTGCGGGGATGCGGCGGCTCGACAGATGTGCATTGAGACGGCCAGCTATTGAATAGCGGGGATAATGGTGTGCAGACCTGGTGGGCAGTGGGGGCTGTGTTGGAGGGAACTCTTTACCTGGGCGTGCATGTTAATAAGAGCCTGCCTGTCCGTCTGTCTGTCTGCCGAGAGCAGGGAATTAAGGGGGAAGGGAAGCGTGTCGCCTGCCTCTTACTGAAGAAACAAGACTGCCTAGCTGATTAGGAGCACAAATTCACCCAGGTCGGTAAGACAGGGAGATATGCAGCTCTGTAGGACAGAGAGAGAGAAAAAAGACCTGTCTTTATTAACAAGGAATAATGGGAGAGAAAAATGGAGCGGAGGATATACTGTACCTGTTGTGGATGTTGAACAGTAGAGTTGATTTGGTATTTTCGATGACAGTCATCAACATTAGATGTATCTATGTGTAATTTTTCTCTACTTGATGTCATTGAAAGCCATAATCACCAGCTAAATGAGACAGAGAAGTGGGCCGTGGTTGAAGTGTTGCACTAAGAGTACTTTGCTGGATCAAACAGTATATTAGAGGTGTTTGGCTCTTGACTAGTACACAATGTTTGCTTTTAGCTCTTGACTTTTTATTGATCATACAGACCATACTACTGCCAAGTGCATTGAAGCTGTATGAGAAATATAGGAAATATGTGAGTGAACGCAACTCAAATATATGTTCTGGTGAAAGGATCTTTTGTCTAATAAATTGACAAATTTGGACACTGGAAAGCATACTGTAATGATTTAATCATTCATATTAACTCGTTTGATGCTACCATTTCTCATAAACATACAATGACTTCAGAAAGTATTCACACCCCTTGACTTTTTCCACATTTTGATGTGTATTTAATTAAATGTATTGCATTGTCATTTCTGGTCAACGATCTACACAACATACTCTTTAGTGTCAAAGTGGAAGAGAAATAGTACATTTATTAAAAATGAATGATAGATAAAACAGTAATATATCTTGATTAGATAAGTATTCACCGCCTGAGACAATACATGTTAGAAACGTCTTTGCCAGTGATTACAGCTGTGAGTATTTCTGGGTAAGTCTCTAAGAGCTTTGCACACCTGGATTGTACAATATTTGCCCTTTATTATTAAAAAAAATATTCAACCTCTGTCAAGTTGCTAGAAAGACATTTGAAAGTCTTGCCAAAGATTTGCAGACAATTTAAGTGAAAACGGTAACTAGACCACTAAGGAACATTCAATGATGTCTTTGTAAGCATCTCCAGTATAGATTTGGCTTTGTGTTTTAGGTTATTGTCCTGCTGCTGAAAGCTGAATTTGTCTCCCACTGTGTGTTGGAAAGAAGTCTGAATCAGGTTTTCCTCTAGGATTTTAGGATTTTGCCTGTGCTTAGCTTTATTCCCTTTGTTTTTATCCTCAAAAACTCCCTACTCCTTGCCGATGACAAGCTTACCAATAACTTGATCCAGCCACCAGTATGCTTGAAAATATAAGGAATGGTACTCCGTGATGTGTTGTGTTGGATTTGCCCAAACATAACGCTTTGTAGTCAGGACAAAAAATTGATTTCTATGCCAGAAGTTGCCCTTCCTTATGAGTCACTGCGGTTGAATCTGTGCTTGAAATTCACTACTCGATTGAGGGACCTTGCAGATAATCGTATGTGTGGGGTACAGAGATGGGGTAGCCATTCAAAAATCCTGTTTACCACTATTATTAAACACAGAATGAGTCCATGCAACTTATGTGACTTGTTAAGCACATTTTTACTCCTGAACTTATTTAGGCTTGCCATAACAAAGGGGTTAAATACTTAATGACTTAAGACATTTCTGCTTTTCATTTTTTTATTGATTTCGAAAATGTTTTACAAACAAAATTTCACTTTGACATTATGGGGTTTCATGTGTAGATCAGTGAAACAGCATCTCAATTTAACACAACTAAATGTGGAAAAAGTCAAGGGGTGTGACTACTATCTGAAAGGCAATGTTTATTCTGCACAGACCTTTTCAACATTAATGTAGTGCACCGACAAGTCTACGTTTGTTGAATGAAATATGATATCAAACAGAGAAACCCCACACTTGAAACAAAATAGCAGGGTTGGTTTTAGAGCTTAACACATTATTTTCTCTGTTTGGATGAGAGGAAAATGCTAACAATAATTTCCTCCTATAGATGGTTGCAGAGCTCCAATCTCCCACACAAAGCCTTGTTCACCAGCTATCTCCCCGTTTTTAATTAGCTTCCTTCAACACAGACAGTCTGATCTTACTTCTGCCTAATTGTGATTATTTACACAATAAAGGTTTATGGGTATTTATAGCCCCCTTTTCCTCCCAGTATTCAATGTCTGCCGTTAATAATGAGTAGAAAATGATTTTCAACACTCCATCATTATCTGTGTCTTCAAGTACTGTCTTCCTTCTAATATGCTAATGCTGGCTGATATAATCGCCTAGTAATTGTAAAACACTTCAAGTACGACACATTTTGTGTGGCACTCTCCTGAATGAAGAAATCACAGTCAAGACAAAAAGCTGCTCTTGAATATGTCGAGGATCTGTTTGTGTTCTCAGGAGAGATGCTTCGGCTCGGCAATGAATGGTTATTCCATTCTAGGTGGCAGAATTCCAAATTACACGGCGGCGGCGTATCCTGAAGGAAAAGTGTAGGTTAGCTCAGCCTCAAATCCCACATCTCCATGCTCCTGACGCTCGCCTCTGTCTAATCATCAGGCCCTTTATTCCCAATAATCAACCACACAGAGAGTTTACAGATTACCATTGATCCTATACGAGAGAGCAGATTTATAGTAGTTGGGTACTGCTGTCATACCGTCTTAAATGAATTGTACATTAAGTTGCCCCTACTGCTAGGTAACTACAGAGTAATAACTGTAGTAATACTGCAGGAGTTACACAGGTGTTACTATGATTTTACATGGTAATACGTTTGTAGCGCTTTCAGTTATTAAACATTTGGAACAAGGAAAGTGTAATTATACAGCCACTTGCTGAAGTTTATTCCACATGTGCAATAATGGATGTTATTACACATTTTCTTGTTCCACTATTTAAGTAATGTTTTGTAATTACACATTTTAAAGTCATCTTTGAATTACCACGTTAATAACTATAACCAGAATTGGACCTTGTTACTTGTTACTAACTACAAGGTGTACAAAGTATCATTGAATCTACATGGAATACCAGGGTTGATAAATAGGCTAGGACCTGGTAACAACAATTGTAACAAGGTACATCCTGTCATTGCTACTCTAACTTCCACGATGCATACAAAGCCCTACCCTGCCCTGCCTTCAGCAAATCTGACCATGACTCCATTTTGTTGCTCCCAGCCTATAGACAGAAACTAAAATAGGAAACGCCCATGCACAGGTCTATCCAACGTCTATCCTAGTCTGACCAATCGGATTCCACGCTTCAAGATTGCTTCGATCACGTGGACTGGGATAACATTGATGTATACGCTGACTCGGTGAGCGAGTTTATTAGAAAGTTCATCGGAGATGTCTTACCCACTGTGACTAGTAAAACCTTTCCTAACCAGAAACCGTGGATTGATGGCAGCATTCGCGCAAAACTGAAAACGCGAACCACCGCTTTTAATCATGGCAAGGTGACTGGAAACATGACGAAATACAAACAATGCAGCTATTTCCTCTGTATAGAGACAAAGTAGAGTCGCAATTCAACGGCTAAAACACAAGACGTATGTGGCAGGGACTACAGTCAATCACAGATTACAAAAAGAAAACCAGCCCCGTCGGTGACATTAACGTCTTGCTCCTAGACAAATTAAACAACTTCTTTGCTCGCTTTGAGGATACGCGAGAACAGATTTATAGTAGATGGGTACTGCTGTCAAACCGTCTTAATCTTACAGTGCCACTGACACGGCCTGTGGGTTCTCCTTCTCCATATCCAATGTGAGTAAAACATTTAAACGTGTTAACCCTCGCAAGGCTGCCGACCCAGACGGCATCCCTAACCGCGTCCTCAGAGCATGCGCAGACCAGCTGGCTGGTGTGTTTTCTGACATATTCAATCTATCCCTATCCCAGTCTGCTGTCCCCACATGCTTCAAGATGGCCACCATTGTTCCTGTTCCCAAGAAAGCTAAAGTAACTGAACTAAATGACTATCGCTCCGTTGCACTCACTTCTGTCATCATGAAGTGCTTTGAGAGTCTAGTCAAGGATCATATCACCTCCACCCTACCTGATACCCTAGACCCACTTAAATTTGCTTACCGCCCCAATAGATCCACTGACAATGCAAACTCCATCACACTGCACACTGCCCTATCTCATCTGGACAAGAGGAATACCTATGTAAGAATGCTGTTCATTGACTACAGCTATTTAACACCATAGTACCCTCCAAACTCGTCATTAAGCTCAAGACCCCGGGTCTCAACCCCGCCCTGTGCAACTGGGTCCTGGTCTTTCTGACGGGCCACCCGGGGGTTGGTGAAGGTAGGAAACAACATCTCCATCCTCCACAATGGGGCCCCATGAGGGTGCGTTCTCAGCCCACTCCTGAACTCCCTTTTCACCCATGACTGCGTGGCCATGCACGCTTCCAACTCAATCATCAAATTTGTAGATGACACTAGAGTGGTAGGCTTCATTACGGCCTACATGGAGGAGGTGAGGGCACTCGGAGTGTGGTGTCAGGAAAATAACATCTCACTCAACATCAACAAAACAAAGGAGATGATCGTGGACTTCAGGAAACAGCAGAGGGGTCAAACCCCCATCTACATCAACGGGACAGTAGTGGAGAAGGTGGAAAGTTTTAAGTTCCTCGGGTGTATACATCACCGGCAAACTGAAATGGTCCACCCACACAGACAGCATGGTGAAGAAGGAGCAATAGAGCTTATTCAACCTCAGGAGGCTGAGGAAATTTGGCTTGTCAACTATACCACTCACATATTTTACAGATGCACAATCGAGAGCATCCGGACGGGCTGTATCACTCCCTGGTATGGCAACTTCACCGCACTCAACCGCAAGGCCCTCCAGAGGGTCGTGCGGTCTGCACAACGCATCATTGGGGCAAACTTCCTCCACTCCAGGACACCTACAGCACCTGATGTCACAGGAAGGCCAAAAGATCATCAAGGACAACAACCACCCGAGCCACTGCCTGTTCACCCCACTATCATCCAGAAGGTGAGGTTAGTACAGGTGCATCAAAGCTGGGACCGAGAGACTGAAAAACAGCTTCTATCTCAAGGCCATCGGACTGTTAAACAGCCATCACTAACATAGAGATGCTGCTGCCAACATACAGACTCAAATCTCTGGCCACTTTGATAAATGGACTTAACAAAGGTATCACTAGTCACTTTAAATAATGCCACTTTAATAATGTTCACATATTTATTACTCAACACCTATGTATATACTGTATTCTATACCATCTACTGCATCTTGCCTATGCCGCACAGCCATCGCTCATCCATATATTTATAGGGTCAACAGCCCGACACCCACAACAGCAAATTGCCCAAACCTCCCCCATTTCTCCTTCACCCAAATCCAGATAGCTGATGTTCTGAAAGAGTTGCAATATCTGAACCCCTACAAATCAGCTGGGCTAGACAATCTGGACCCTCTCTTTCTAAAATTATCTGCTGCAATTGTTGCAGGCCCATTAATAGCCTGTTCAACCTCACTTTCGTATCGTCTGAGATCCCCAAAGATTGGAAATCTGCCATGGTCATTCCCCTCTTCAAAGGGGGAGACACTCTAGACCCAAACTGTTGCAGACCTATATCTACCCTACCCTGCCTTTCTAAGGTCTTCGAAAGCCAAGTTAACAAACAAATCACCGACCATTTCGAATCCCACCGTACCTTCTCCACTATGCATTCTGGTTTCCGAGCTGGTCATGGGTGCACCTCAGCCATGCTCAAGGTCCTAAACGATATCATAACCGCCATCGATAAAAGACAATACTGTGCAGCCGTATTCATCGACCTGGCCAAGGCTTTCGACTCTGTCAATCACCACATTCTTATCGGCAGACTCAACAGCCTTGGTTTCTCAAATGACTGCCTCACCTGGTTCACCAACTACTTCTCAGACAGAGTTCAGTGTGTCAAATCTGAGGGCCTATTGTCCGGACCTCTGGCAGTCTCTATGGGGTGCCACAGGGTTAAATTCTTGGGCCGACTCTTTTCTCTGTATATATCAATGATGTCGCTCTTGCTGCTGGTGAGTCTCTGATCCACCTCTATGCAGACGACACCATTCTGTATACTTATGGCCATTCTTTGGACACTGTGTTATCTAACCCCCAGATGAGCTTCAATGCCATACAACTCTCCTTCTGTGGCCTCCAACTGCTCTTAAATGCAAGTAAAATTAAATGCATGCTCTTCAACCGATCACTGCCAGCAGCTGCCCGCCCGTCCAGCATCACTACTCTGGACGGTTCTGACTTAGAAACTGTGGACAATTACAAATACCTAGGTGTCTGGTTAGACTGTAAACTCTCCTTCCAGACTCACATTAAGCATCTCCAATCCCAAATTAAATCTAGAATCGGCTTCCATAAGACTGCTAAATAGTTAGTTAAGCAGTTAACCAGAGCTACCCGGACTATCTGCATTGACTCTTTTTGCACTAACTGTTATGTCTCATCACATACGCTGCTGCAACTGTTTATTATCTGTCATTTTATTCCTAGTTATATGTATATACTGTTTCTACCTCGTACCCCTGCACATCGACTCGGCACTGGTACCCCGTGTATATAGCCAAGTTGTTACTACATTGTGTATTTATTGTTATTTTTATTATTATGTGTCAGTCTACACTCGTTGTTTATGAAGCATTTGAGAAATTTTATTTGACTATCATGTACTTAACCAGGAGCAAGCAACTTCATGAAAAGTGAAACCCAGTAGAGTATAACCTTTATAATTAATATGTAGTTACAATGTAGCAACCTTTGCAGACAACAGGCTAACTAAGATAAATTAGGAGACAGGAGATAGGAGAACATTAGGTATAACCCTTTCACTGTACTCACAATAAATCACATCTAAGCCAATATGACACAAATGTTGATTAAAAATCACAATTAAACTTGATCGGAGGTACACAACTCTCGTCATGAGCCGTTCAGCCGTTACAATCTTTAACAACCAATTCTATAATTACACTGTTGTTACAAGGGGTATACATGTATTTACAACGTGCTTACCCAGGAGCAAGCAACTTAATGTAAAGTGAAGTGAAATGTTGAATTACTTTGTAGTTACATTGCAACAACCTTTGCAGATGAAGTTGAAGCTATAGTCTAGGGCGCCTGTTTCAATTGTCTATTTTTAAACTCCCTCCATGGTTAAAGTAATGATAAATAGATGTCATTGTTGTAAAAATCTGTGTGCTTCATTTACTATCATCCTATATCGAAATATTGAATTATTTTGACTTTATGAATTATATTATATTACGCTAAGTCTCTTTTTGCACAGTTTAAGAAGCATATCAAACTGTATTTGTCGAATGGTTTAATTGAGTATCTATTACCTGTTATGGATACATGCACTATGGGTGTGCTAGGATATACATACATTATACACAGAGGAAGTGTTACCGACATTTATTTTACTGTAAACTGGTAGATAGAACGTGTTAGGCCTACTACATTACACAGACAAATGTTTTCACCACACAACAATTACAGGACAAACACGTAATTTTACCTCAGATTGGTGATGTGAGTATTATGGTTTATAGTCATCACGTTCTCCCAAAATCGATTGCTTGATACGGATCATATCTTTGGTTTAGTACAAGTATTTTTGTCATACACGCCAGTCCATAGTGGAACTTAGAATGCGGCTGTCATTTTCAGACTTCGGCTGGCTAGAATAAAATTGGTCTCTCCTCCCATAAAACGTCTCTGGCCTCACATGAATTCATGGATTTGAAGGTTAAACTATCATTCGAATGAAAGCTATTTAAAAGCCGATGTGGAGTGGTGATTCGTTGAATTTAAATGCAACATGTAAAGTGGTGGCCCATGTTTCATGAGCTGAAATAAAAGATCCCAGACATTGTTCATACGTGCAAAAAGCTTGTGTCATAACGTGGCCCTTTCTGGGTATAGAGCGTGGCATCCCCCTCTCTCTCCCTTCTATACCCAGGTTCTGTTATCTCAGGTCATAAATTCCTGGAGGAGACTCTCTCCTCCTGGCCATGCAGTGTATATATAGAGAGAGTATGACAGTAGACCAAGGAACTTATTCTACATCACAGAACTTGAGAAGTGAACAATGTCCATGTTTTGGAGAATGTGTAAATGGTGAGAAGCCAATGAGAAGCCAGCTACGACCCGGTCCGTTTTGTTTCATGTTTGTGACCTCATGAAAGACAATACAGCCACATTACCATAACTCTGTTTATACAGGTGCCTCCATTATGAAGTTTGCGTCTAATTATTGTATAAAATGAATGAGTAAAGATGAAACTATTTGTGAAATGATGTAATGATGTTAATGTGAGAGAATTGTATATCCTTTAAAGTTTAACTAAGTCATTGGCCCGTCCCCATGAGCACAGACATGATCTGGCTTATTGGACAGCCCTTTTCTACTGTTACGAATAAAACCCCCTCCTGAAGAAATCCTCTTCAGACCACGCGTACCTCGGTCAGCTAAGGGGGCGAAGGTTGAGTAGAGACCACAAAACCTCAGTATAAGGTAAGGTTGTAATGGTTGTTGAACTCCTAACCATACCACGGAGGGAAATTGATCAACTCTGAGACTATCGATCCCGACATTAGATTCTAATTACTAGTCTGCAGCTAGAAATTATGTCAACCTGAAATGTGAAGACCACAACCGCCGAAACATCTATTCTATAAGAACATTTCTGAATCGCTGAAGTTTCCATTCTTTTTTTTCTTTTTTTCCCTTGAAATTTACCCCCTTTTCTCTCCAATTTCATGGTATCCAATTGTTAGTAGCTACTATCTTGTCTCATCGCTACAACTCCCGTAAGGGGTCAGGAGAGACGAAGATCGAAAGCCATGCATCCTCCAAAACACAACCCAACCAAGCCGCACTGCTTCTTAACACAGTGCGCATCCAACCCGGAAGCCAGCCGCACCAATGTGTTGGAGAAAACACCGTGCACCTGGTGACCTGGTGAGCGTGCACTGCACCCAGCCCGCCACAGGAGTCGCTGGTGAGCGATGAGACAAGGATATCCCTACCGGCCAAACCCTACCTAACCTGGACGACGCTAGGCCAATTGTGCATCACCCCACGGACCTCCCGGTCGTGGCTGGCTGCGACAGAGCTTGGGCGCGAACCCAGAGTCTCTGGTGGCACAGCTAGCACTCCCACCCGAGAGGCCCTGAAGTTTCCATTCTAACCACGAAAGACTCCAGCGAAGCAGAGAGACGCTTGGATGAACTTTCCAACAGAAAGACAGACGATTCCAACAGAGATCACGATGGCACACTGAGCGTAAATATATACTGATTGCAATTATTCCCGAATGAGTGAGCGTTCATGTGCAAAGGACAAGCATTTAAATTAATATAATTAACTGTGGAGTGACTCTTTTGTCTTTCCCGCCCTTCTCAGTCCACACCCACTTCCCTTTGTCCCTCAAGCCGTCATATCGGCTTTGCCCACTAGGGAACCTCCCCTATCATTTCCTTGTATCCATATCTACTGTTTGTTTGCTTATGCATTTCTGTGATTATTTAGATAGTTAGTAAATAAATGATTAAGACAATTGATGAATGGATGATTCATAGTAAAAACTGGGTTTGTGCAGATAACCAACAGATAACAACAACGACGTTTGGAATGAGACTAATGTGAGGTTAAGAACTATTCATTAATTAGAAGACTAATTGATCAGGTATTAAAATATCTAAAGAGTAATATTAGGAAAATTATAACTTTGTAATCTGAAGATTTTCCTTGGTGCCCCGACTTCCTAGTTAATTACATTTACATGATTAGTTTAATCACGTAATAATAATTACAGAGAATAGATTTGATAAAATAACAGTCTTCACTTCAATGATGCCAAAGACACGACACTTATATTTCTCAAATTGTGTGCACAAATTTGTTTATATCCCTGTTAGTGAGAATTTCTCCTTTGCCAAGATAATCCATCTACCTGACAGGTGTGGCATATCAAGAAGCTGATTAAACAGCATGATCATTACACAGGTGCACCTTGTGATGGGGACAATAAAAGGCCACTCTAAAATGTGCATTTTTGTCACACAACACAATGCCACAGATGTCTCAAGTTTTAAGGTGGAGTGCAATTGACATGCTGACTGCAGGAATGTCCACCAGAGTTGTTGCCAGAGAATTTAATGTTAATTTATCTTCCATAAGCCGCCTCCAATTTGGTTTAAGAGAATTTGGCAGTACGTTCAACTGGCCTCACAACCGCAGACCACATGTAACTGTGCCAGCCCAGGACCTCCACATCTGGCTTCTTCACCTGCGGGATCGTCTGATACCAGCCACCTGGACAGCTGATGAAACTGAGGAGTATTTCTGTCTGTAATAATGCCATTTGTGGGGGGGGAAATTATTATGTTTGCCTGGGCCTGGCTCCCCAGTGGGTGGGCCTATGCCCTCCCAGGGCCATCCATGGCTGCGCCCCTGCCCAGTCATGTGAAATCTAGAGATTATATGAACTGTAACTCAGTCTTTGAAATTGTTGCATGTTGTGTTTATATTTTTGTTCAGTATATATATAGCAGCCTTCTAGATGTCCTCATCTAACCAACCATATATAGATTACTCCAAGTTTCCATGTGGTCTTTGTATTAATATTAGCCTATAACTGGTCGCGTTACAACCTTATTACTATGTAATTACATAGCAACACCTATGGAGCTACTATGTTGTTACTTCAGTTATAACTGTGTACTTACTCTATATCGCGATCGGGGCAACTTAAAGTAAAGTGTTACCAATTTTGGTTATTGTTTCTTAACCCAAATGATGAAAGCCTTGTTCTCCCCATGTCCATAGGGGGAGGGTGCCTGGTGCTTTTCTGTTGGAGAGGAGAGGATGGGATATTGACTGTTTCTCTCTTTCTGCTGTTATTTCCCTGTAGAGCAGGGAAGAGTGAAGGGAGCTATGAGTGATCGACTGCGCCTCTATTCTATGAGTTTTAGGGGGATTTGAAGTTATTGAAAGTGTGGTGAAGGGTGACAGCTGGGAGATGTCTATGTGATGCCTATCAGGCGGCCGGGTGCCTGCCATCATGGTTGTGTGCATCCAGCCAGTCTTCCTCTCAGCCTGTCCCCTCAGGCAGACGGAACAAGCATTCCACTCCACTATCACATACATGTTGTTGTACTACTGGCCAATCATCTGCGCTACTCACATATGAGATTTCACCAAGATTGCACAGAAATTGATATGAAATGGCTGTATAGGGCCTTTAAAAGTGGGAAATTGGGAGGTGTGTGAATGATGAATGATAGATATATTGATGGCGAGAGAGAGAGAGAGAGAGAGAGAGAGAGAGAGAGAGAGAGAGAGAGAGAGAGGCGTTTTTTGGGGGGCTATTCCTTAACGATTCCTCTGAGTAGCCTTGCAAGGAATAATGGATGTGTAATGTGGAACGACAGCTTGCAGAGCACTGTCATTAATGTTGTAATTCACTTTTAGTGTTTCTACTATTGCACTGCAACAGGAGGCACAGATGTCACCTGAATCAGCTCCTTCTAGCAGCCAGAGCACACCCTGTCTTCACCAGCTGTCTATGAACGCACCCTGCCAGCCCACCGTGTGTGCAAATGTGTGCAATGGTTTGTGTGTGTGTGTGTGTGTGTGTGTGTGCGTGCGAGCGTGCGTGCGTGTGTCCATGATGCCCGGTAAATGTCACCTTCCAGAGTACACTGTATGTATTGATACAGGAAGTACATCCATACTGTTATAGTATCTTGTTACATCATTGGAATCAAAAACAAACAGATTTTCTTTGCCATTTTTCCTTCTGGTTATTATAGAATACCTAGACTTAAATACTTAGTTAACATTTGGCCGCATTTTAAAAAAGACAATCGTATCAGTACCCTCCCTACTTTATGTTATAAATCATATTGGGACCTTAAATGAAGTGGATGCTTGAAAACCCAACACAAATGTCTCCCATCTCTTTAATATAAAGGCACACGTTCACCCTGGAGATCACCCTGACAAAACCACAGAGGGATATGACAGAAGACGAAAGAAAAGGTCTCAGAGAAAATAGCTGACTGACTGTGTAAGCTCAGCTCAGCTCAAAATGAGAAAGTTCATTATATGGCCGTCAAGGTGAAAGGAAGACATCTCCTGGCAGACGCAGTTAAAATGTCCACCTCTCCTACTCAGAGGATAAAAGAGAAGGAATGAAGAGAGACAAATGCTGTTTTGTGGGGAGGTGTGTGTGTGTGAGGGAGAGCAAGAGTGTGTGTGTGTGTATGTGTGTGTGTGTGTGTGTGTGTGTGTGTGTGTGTGTGTGTGTAATAAAGAGAGTAAAAGTGTGTGTCTGTGTGTGCACGTGTGTGTGTGCATGCGTGAGTGTGTAATAGAGAGAGTAAAAGAGTGTGTGTGCTCGTGTGCGTGCGTGTCTGTTCCAGCACAGACAAGGGCAGCAGTGTTAATGGTATTGCTCTGTAAAATGACCCTTACATCCGTTTCTTCATACATTTCCACAGTGCTTCAAAAGTCCTCATATTTTCCCCTTGTCAGCAGTGTATCATTGTTATGTGTTTGTGACCTCTAGAAGGAGCTTGTGTTCCTTCATGTAGCCTTTCATGTTCAGCCTGTGCTCCCTTGTTATTTGATTGCATTCTGAATGCATTTTCCCTAACAATGAAACAGAAGGTTATCCCTGTTGACATATAGCTTCTATGGTTAGTCTCCTGCACTTTAATACAGGGCTAGCCTATGAATATCAGTTTAATAGACACAACTAGTTTCATTCCACTAATATTTGCCAACAAAAGTGGATGCTTAAAATAGCTCCTCTCACTCAGTAACACTACTGTATATTATGCTGAGTGTGCCACTTATAATACAGCCTCAAGCTAAGGCAGCATTAGCCATACCTCCCCTGGCGAAGCAACATTACCACATGAAGTGGTATCAGGGAAACTACTGTAGCCCTGTGTGAGGAGGAGCCACAGTGTCAGAATGGTTCCACACAGACCTATAAATGGGATGTTTGATACAGTACATACTGTGGTGTTTCATAGCAGATGTTGCTGTCCTTTGTCCCGCAGACGCTGCTTCACACAGAGTGATGCTGAGACTGGCTTAGGCTTGCAGCACCACTGAAGACTTACACGGTAGTAGACAATGACTATTAGCCCCAAGACCAGCGAACAGTGATCTACTGACCTCTGAGACAGGTAAGACTGTTACAAATGTGAACATTTACCACCCTGTGTAGATAGCTGTTACATATACTACAGAACGAGGCTCCTTTCACCAACATGTAGGATACTGGTTCCTTATCCTCATATGAATAAAGTTCTCTTAGAAGTAAATCTTCATGTGGCAGAAAGTGATGTGGGCTCCGGACATGGGGGGGCTAGTGGGTCTGGGCAGGTGTGATGTAGTTGATGTTTGTATGATGTTGTCATTTGTATATGAATGTTTTGTATTGTTAATAAAATATAAAAATAAAAATAAATGATAAAAAAAGAAGTAAATTGTATACTCTACCAAAAGACAATATTATCAGGAATTAGTCTTTCGCTGTGTCCTGTGTACTCAATGACAGTCTCACTCTCAGCATCAAATAGCAGAGTTACTTGTTTACTCCACTATGAATTACGAACGCATGTTTGATTTAACTAAAATCTATCACTGCACTGCCGTATACAATAGATCTCATTCAAATTAGTCCGTTTCTGCAGTTGGGTGGAAATGTGTTGAATCTTTTCACACTCACCTCAAAGCTAGTCATCATTTTCCTTTTCAAGGGAACTTGAAAGTGGTGTCAGAAGGAGACGTGGCATGGGTTTGTGTTTGTTTTCTTCTTGCATAGAGAGTAGTTACTTTGAAAAGCGCAGGGCTGGCTCGGTGATGGAGCGTAGGATGATTCAGCAGGAATCCAACAGCCCATGTGACTGATTCACATTTGAACATAAGCAGAAATATGGCCACTCCAGGGAGTTGCGGGGAGGAATGGAAAAATAGCCTCAAATCTCTCAGCAGCAAATCAAAAGTCTCTTTGTTTAAGTCCTGTTCTGTGTCACCTTCTCTATGGCTCACCGGTGTGTTGTGGTGTACATGGTGGTACTGATTGCTCTTATTCAAAATAAACACCATGACAAAGATGGGGAAGAGGATTTTTTTTTGAATGTGCCTCTCCTGAAGAGGAGGGCCTGAGAGGATGATATGGCTCAGTGGGCACCGTATTGTGTAGGGAGTGGATACAGCAGGTACCCATTTGAATCCCAGCCAAGAGACAGACACAATGTTGCAGGGGATAATGTTGCCTCCCAGCAATTAAACTCTGGAGGTTTGGAGTGGTTTAGGGGGAAGCATGTTAAATTAGCCCATTTTTCCTCCCTCTCAGCCATGTCTTACGCTTATCTTCTTTCTGACCGCTTTGTAGGAGAACCTGAGAACTGTACGGAGGAGTTGTTTTGCTTTGAATTCTTTAAGTGCCAAATTGAATTCCCTCCATCATTCCTCTCTCTGTGTATCATTTGCATTGACATATCAAATGCATACACATTTTCAAGTACTAAGCAAAGGCAGAGATTTCGCCCTTTATCCAAGTATCCTAGAAACACTGTGATCTGCTCCCGTCAGCACCACAGAACTTTCCCATACCCTTGGGTCTTTGTGTCCCTGGTTTCAGGTTGGTTGTTTACAGTACAGAGGGGTTGTGTTCCGTGCCGTCCCCCCTCCTTCCCCCAGTGGCGTTGGGTAGCGGGGTCTCAAAGCCTCGTCATCCAGGACAAATTGGTGGATAGCGGCTCATTTACTTGAAGCCGTCATGAATGGACTGTGCCGTGACTGTGTAAACAAGTGCAAAGACTCCCAAGGGCATTCCTGCATAAATAATGACTCCAGGAGATGTTTGCCATTTGTACCACTCACTGGCTGCAGACATGGGTCAGCTAGTCTCCTCTATTGGGAGGCTTCTGTAAACAACAGCCATTAACGACCCGACAAGTTTGCCTGCCTGGTGTGTGGGAGCATCCTCATTGGCTGCTGGGCCTTCTTGGCTTCTCTCCCCATTCAGACTCTTCCTGTTCATAGCACTCATTTCCATCTCTCCTGGTGAACAGCAAGGTTTTATGTAGCTTTTGAAGGGATGTAACAGAGGGACTGTTGAGAGTGTGTTCAAGTCTTACATGCTGTGTTTACTTGAGCATCATCTTCACTGTGCTTCACTTCATCCAGTCAACTGTGTTTTCAGGAATCCACCCAGGTCTTAACACCAGCTGTAAACACTGACTACTCAGATTGTGGGGCATATCCAAAAGCCTGTATAGGTTTGAGCTCTAAGCGTGGGTTTGAGGGAGAATGGCTAGCATGAGCTCTGCAAGGGAAGGTGATGTGACAGCGGGAGAGGGAGGCAGAGTGAGCGGGAGAGAGAGAGAGTAGAGGAGGAAATAAAGACAAAGAAACACCCACTCCTCATTAGCTTAAGCATCGTGTGTATCCATCATCCTGTAAAATCTGAAAAAAGAGAAAGCCCACGTCTGCTGCGCGGCAACATGGGATGGAGATATAAAATGAATCTCTGCACTTAGGCGGTGCCATCTGTTCATCTGGGTGGAGAGCAAGCCTTTACGCCACACGTTCTTTCTTCCCCCCCCCCTCTCTCTCTCTCTCTCTCTCTCTCTCTCTCTCTCTCTCTGTCCCTCTCTCTCTCTCTCTCTCTCTCTCTCTCTCTCTCTCTGTCTCTGTCCCTCTCTCTCTCTCTCTCTCTCTCTCTCTCTCTCTCTGTCTCACTCTCTCTCTCTCTCTGTCCCTCTCTCTCTCTCTCTGTCTCACTCTCTCTCTCTCTCTCTCTGTCCCTGTCTCTCTCTCTCTCTCTCTCTCTCTCTCTCTCTCTCTCTCTCTCTCTGTCTCTGTCCCCCTCTCTCTCTCTCTCTCTCTCTCTCTCTGTCTCACTCTCTCTCTCTCTCTGTCCCTCTCTCTCTCTCTCTCTCTCTCTCTCTCTCTCTGTCTCTTTCTACTCAACCGCAGAAACCATCTTTGCTCAGAAACCAGAGAGCTCAACAAAACGACATGCCTCAATGCCAACCCCGGGGCTATGTTTTTTCCTCTTGTTCTTAATTTCCCTGATAGTGTGCATATCTTTATCCAGTTTTTGATACAATATGCGAAAAACATAGTGACATAATACAATTTGAGCTCCATGTGAGAAATAGGATTATCTTGGGCGAGATTGTCAGCGACGTGTTACGGTAATCACTTTCTTCCAGGAGCCGAGAGACGTGACTCACTCGCAACTTGACCCGCTGTCATCATCTATTCCGTCTGACAGTATTTATGCAGTTTGCTTGATCTGGTTTTCCTTCAGGTGCTTTAAAAAATGAATGGAGAGCCCAATAATATATATATAAATGTGGAATAATGAAAAATAAGTAATCCCCCTTGCAAATTGGAACAAGGAGTGAATCCTGGTCCACCTTGGGGCCCCAGCCAGCTACCCAGCCAGTCAGTCAGTTGGTCCATGTTGTGCTGTTGCTCCAGACGTTGTTGTGGATCGTCAACGCAGTGGAGCTGTGTGTTCTCTAGGTCTCCTCTCCACATCTAGTCAGACTCCCCAGTGTTCTAATTGATACAGGATGTGTTTCACAGGCCTCTGGAGGAAGGTCACAATGCATGACTTTGACACACTATAGAGCCACACAGAACAGAACATTCACAAATAAGGCTCCTCTCTCACCCATAAAACTGTTACATATTTTTTTTCAATTCTCTCAAAAGTTAATGTACAGTCAGGAAAAAATACAAAAAAATAAACGTAACAAATACTGAGCTATATTGTATGCTAAAACAATTGGGAAATTATTATTTTGTACTTATAAGATTGCTCAGAGAAAAGATTTTGTTTAACAAGTAATATTTATTTCTAAAGAAGATAGGGGTCAAAACGATTGGCACCCCTGTTTTAAATACCTTTCAATACTTCAATAACGGCACTGGGCCTTTTTATAAAATGGTTTATGACATTGGGGAACACATTAGGAGGGATCTTAGACCATTCCTCCATACATAATTTTTTCAGATCCTTGATATCCTTTGTCTGTGCTTATGGACTGCCTTCTTCAATTCAAACCACAGGTTTTCAATGGGGTTTAAGTCCGGAGACTGAGAGGGCCATTGCAAAACCATTTGTGGATTTTGATGTGTGCTTGGGGTTATTGTCTTGCTGGAAGATCTACTTACGTCCCAAGTTTCAGCCTCCTAGCAGAGGCAACCAAGTTTTTGGCAAAAATGTCCTGGTACTGGGTGAAGTTCATGATGCTGTTGACCTTAGCAAGGGCCCCGGGACCTGTAGAAAGATGGTAGGTATGGGGTTCTTTTCTGCTTATGCATTCTTATTTCGATGCCAAAACACCACTGGAGTGCGCGGCCAAAGAGCTTTATTTTTATGTCGTCTGATCATAGCACCAGTTCCAATTCAAGTGCCAATGCCGTTTAGCAAACTCCAGGCATTTACATTCGTTGGATGACATGAAAATAGAGCTCTTTGGACACGCCCACTAGTGGCAGGTTTGGTGTCAAAGAAAGTTACATAAGAAAAAATAACTCCATACCTCCTCTAAGATATGGTGTAGTATTTCTGATGTTATGGGGCTATTCTGCTTCCTCTGGTCCTGTGGTACTTTGCCCAGTACCAGGACAGTTTAGCCATAAACCTGTTTGCCTCTGCTAGGAGGCTGAAACTTGGCCGCAAAATCGTGGATCTTCCAGCAAGTCAATAAGCCCAACTATCAATATCCACAAATAAATTGTTAATTGACTAGAAAATCCACATTTTGCAATGGCCATCTTAATCTCCAGACTTGAACCCTATTGAAAACCTGTGGTTAGAAATACTAGAACAGAAAATCCACACAGTTTAGATAGAAAGGTTGACATCCTTCAACAGTTGAACACTTTGAAGCTTGAATATGGCACAATAAACACCCGGTATGCAGAGATTGCTGCCATGAAATCCAAGCACCAATACGTTGAGCAAGGTGAAAGTGCAGGGAAAATGCTTGCTTGGTAAAGTAAGGAAGAAGAACATATCATCCATAGCATTCGAACCCCAGATGGTAGCATAACAATGGATACTTCTGAAATAACTCAGTCTTTAAAACCTTTCATCACAAACTATATCAATCTGAAAACATTCAAAGGATGATATAAACTATTTCCTTAATGCGGCCATTTTAGGAATTATACGTGAAGCAGAGAAAATGTATATGATAGAAACATTACCCCAGGTAAACTGTTGGAGGCCATCTATAATGTACAAAACAGGAAATCTCCTGGTAACGATGTACTCCCAGTGGAAAGTTACAGACACTTTCTTCCCAAATTACTAAAGCCTATGTTGCTTATCCTTACTTATCCTTTCTAATTACGACTTTTCAACATTAGGAAGTACATTGAAGTGGAAATGGACAAAGACACATATGCAATACCTGGGTGTACTGATACCATGCAATCTGGAGGAGGCATATACAGTGAATTACTGTCCTTTAATAGATAGGCTTGACTCTGATGTTCAGAGATGGAGATCTCTCCCTATTTCTATGTTATGTAGGATCAACATAATCAAAATGAATATATTACCAATGCTGATATCCTTATTCCAGGCCTTGTCAGTTTCAATTCCATCCAACTTTTTAAATACAATAAATGGCCTGCTCTCCAACTTTTTTTGAAAACTATTTGGACAGGAAAGACCTCAAGAGTCAAATAGACTGTTTAACTTCTTGATGCACCCATCCAGTTAGTGGGATCATTTTTGTCAACATCCGCTGAATTGCAGAGCGCCAAATTCAAATTAAATGACTAAAAATACTTAATTTTCATGAAATCACAAGTGCAATATAGCAAAACACAGCTTAGCTTGTTGTTAATCCACCTGGCGTGTCAGATTTCAAAAAGGCTTTTCGGCGAAAGCATACCAAGCGTTTATGTAAGGACATCTCTCTCAGCAGACAAAATATTACAAACAGCTAGGAGCCAAGTAGATTGGTCACAAAAGTCAGAAAAGCAATCAAATGAATCGTTTACCTTTGATGATCTTCAGATGTTTTCACTCACAAGACTCCCAGTTACACAATAAATGTTCCTTTCGTTCCATAAAGATTATTTTTATATCCAAAATACCTCCATTTGGTTGGCGCGTTATGTTCAGAAATCCACAGGCTCGAGCGGTCATGACCGAGCAGACGAAAATTCCAAATAGTATCCATAAAGTTCGTAGAAACATGTCAAACGTTTTTTATAATCAATCCTCAGGTTGTTTTTACACTATATAATCGATAATATTTCAACCGGACTGTAGCTTTTTCAATAGGAGAGAGAGAGAAAATGTCTACTCCAAGCTGTTGTGCATGCAAAACGCTGCTGGCACCCAGCCATACAATGGCGCGATGTGATCTTTCGCGCTCATTTTTCAAAATAAAAGCCTGAAACTATGTCTAAACACTGTTCATAACATGTGGAAGCATGGAGCGAAGGCAGGCTATGGAACAGAGAGCTTTCAGGAAAAACAGTACTTCCGGGTTGGTTTTTCCTCAGGTTTTCACCTGCAATATCAGTACTTTTATACTCACAGACAATATTTTGACAGTTTTGGAAACTTTAGAGTGGTTTCTATCCTTATCTGATAATTATATGCATAATCTAGATTCTGGGCCTGAGAAATAGGCAGTTTCATTTGGGTACGTTTTTCATCCAAACATCAAAATACTGCCCCCTACACTCAACAGGCTAACACTAATCCCAAAAAGCTGTAGGTCTTGGACTGCATCATATTAAGATGTATTACTGGGCTGCACAACTGCATTCACTTACAATGTACAACAGACAATCCTTGTCCATGGAGGAGTATAGAAGACATACATGTTATACCCTGTGATCTAAAATATATTCACTAGTTCAGGCCCAAGGCATTGAAGAATTCTCATTCGTATTTGGGAAAATTTACATAAATGAATGAGGTGGAAAGAAGCAATATTGCCAAGCACCCCTTTTTGGGGTAACCTCACCTTACCTCCAACGTTGAATGACAAATTTAAGTCCTGGTTCCAAACTGGCATCAGGAATTTGGAGCATGTGTACTATGATGAATCTCTACTGATCCAAGGCCGATTTCTTATAGTTCTTACTATTCAGAAATCTTATTCAATCGCTTCAACAGAGTCTGGATGAACCAAAGGCATCGAGCATAGAAAAATACTGAAAGAAATTGAGGAGAACCGTTGGTCACAGATACGTGAAAATGTTCATACCTGCTCCTACAACCTACTACTGTTATATAATTCATTAGGACTTATTACACTCCTGCCAGGATGCATGTAATGCACCCAGAAATGGCACATTTCTGTTGGAGATGCAACAATCACAATGCTGTGGTCTAACACCAAACTAACAAACTAACACCATATTGGGACAATATACTGTATGTGCTACCATTTCATTGTGTCTAAGAATTTATATCCATCCACCTCCACTATTATGTCTGTTGGGAAATGTAAATATTGGTGATGAATATCAGAGAAAGTTTTGTTATCTAGGTCTAAATGCTGCAATACATTGGAAAGTCTCATATTCACCCTTAATAACAAACTGGAGGACAGTTATCTATCTAGTTACTTCCCACTAGACACTATATATTATAAAGTCAAACAAAGACCCACAAGTGTGGGCATGTTGTTGTGTGTGATTGTGGGTGAGTGTGGGCATGTTGTTGTGTGTGATTGTGGGTGAGTGTGGGCATGTTGTTGTGTGTGATTGTGGGTGAGTGTGGGCATGTTGTTGTGTGTGATTGTGGGTGAGTGTGGGCATGTTGTTGTGTGTGATAGTGGGTGAGTGTGGGCATGTTGTTGTGTGTGATAGTGGGTGAGTGTGGGCATGTTGTTGTGTGTGATTGTGGGTGCGTGTGGGCATGTTGTTGTGTGTGATTGTGGGTGAGTGTGGGCATGTTGTTGTGTGTGATTGTGGGTGAGTGTGGGCATGTTGTTGTGTGTGATAGTGGGTGAGTGTGGGCATGTTGTTGTGTGTGATTGTGGGTGCGTGTGGGCATGTTGTTGTGTGTGATTGTGGGTGAGTGTGGGCATGTTGTTGTGTGTGATTGTGGGTGAGTGTGGGCATGTTGTTGTGTGTGATTGTGGGTGCGTGTGGGCATGTTGTTGTGTGTGATTGTGGGTGAGTGTGGGCATGTTGTTGTGTGTGATTGTGGGTGAGTGTGGGCATGTTGTGGATGTTGTGGGCATGTGGTGGATGTTTTGTTTTCTGTTGTATTGTTTCTGCTTTAGTATTTTGTTCATTCAAAATAATAAAGTAAGCGCAGATGAAGGATATCAAGGATCTGGAAAGATTCTGTATGGAGAAATGGTCTAAGATCCCTCCCATTGTGTTTTCCAATCTCATAAAACATTTTAGAAAAGGCTCAGTGTCATTATATCCTCGCAAGGTGAGGTATTAAAAGTTATTAAAAATCTCTCTACCCCTATCTTTTTAAGAGAAAAACATATTACAAAATCTCTTTCTCTGAGCAATTTTATTAGAATGAAATAATATAATTAGCCAATTCTTTTAGCATACAATATAGCTCAGTATTTGTATGTTTTGCTCATCTAAATCAAGGGTGCCAGTCATTTTGGACCTGACTGTAGATACATCTATAATTTTTGGAGTAGTGAACACGTTTGGCAATCTGATCGTTTGGCCTCATTTGATCAAAAAGGCCAAACAGAACTTCAGGTGCAGCAATGATTAAAGGGAATCATATCACCCCGTACCCAAACTAAAGCCCCTTCGGCCTCCCTGTGGTCAGTGGATTAACATGAGAGCGTGTTTGTCTGTGATCTGTGCCCAGGAATCTGGGAGGTGCATATTTTCCTCTCATCTTTGCCAAACGGTGACACATGGCTGGCCATGCATCATGTTTGAGTGCTTGGCTGACTGACGTCTAGTCATCTCTCCACGGCCCTTCGGCCTGCTTTCCCAGGCCGTAAAGAGGACATCCATCAGGACAGGTGTAATTTGCCGTGCAGTCGCCGCTTCTTTGTCAATACA
Source organism: Oncorhynchus clarkii lewisi (assembly GCF_045791955.1). Lineage (NCBI taxonomy): Eukaryota > Metazoa > Chordata > Actinopteri > Salmoniformes > Salmonidae > Oncorhynchus > Oncorhynchus clarkii. Next base: position 49,000,267 of record NC_092159.1, on the reverse strand, counting down.
ATTTGTTAACCAATTGTTAAATGCATACGTGATTGAATGCCCACCGTACGACCCTTATGGATATGATAAAATGATTTGCTTCATGTTTCTCTCGCTTGTTTTCCAGAAATCAACTTGACACGCTATTTAACCCAGCTGTGATTTATATACGAGGGCTTTCCATTTTGAAAATGTATTTTTTTAAAGGGATATGTAAACAAATTTTTGATCACATAAATCTTTGACCTGTTGTCAATGGCTCAGCGGAATGAAGAGGATAGTGGTCTATGGAGCAATGTTGTGAGTCATATTTTACTGAAATAATGATGAATTTATGCAAGGAGAGACAAGATCCTCGTATTAATCTCCCAGTAGAACATGGTCTAGATGAAATGGTTACTGAGCTTTTAGCTCCCACAGTTACCTCAGCAATTTGTCAGTCTAACTGGTATACACTGGCGGGAAGTGCCATGCCAGTCTCCAATGGCCCACGCTAAATGTACTTCACGCTTCAAAGTATCTGTTGTTCACTGACATTGAGGTGACCCGGAAAATTCTATGTTATTAAATGCTTGGAGAAGTTTAAACCAATGACCGCAGTGTGTTTCCTCAACTCAACGACCCCTTTTTATTCTTTACCAGTTGTTTGAGTAGCAACCTTTTGTCTGGGCAGGTGTCAACAACATCACCAATACGTGTCCTTTCCCAGACAATCTCTTTGTACCAGACCACTTCTAAAGTCACTGCAGGGCTTGTATATGCTGTTTTTCACCCTGACTACACTTAATGTCTCCATCTCTTTAAACATGAAAGGATTATTTTGATATGATTCCTTTGAAATTCCCAACATCAAAGCTGACAGCCTTATTTGCTTCGTAGTGTATTTCCCTGCTCAGGTCACGTCACATGTGTCTGTAGTAATAAATCATGAATCAGATGCTATTGACTTTTGGGCGTGCAGAGATATCTCAGCCATGCAGATTTAAAGCTGGCGCTATATGAACAGAAACGACATGAGGGAATCACTGTGGTGTGATCTTAGGTCTCAAGGGTGGCCCCGCTTTTCAGAATGTGCTGTTGCAGGATCTTCCTGATGAAGTCATTAAGAAGTCATTAAGAAACCATTAAGAATCATTATGTCGGCGAGGTGGCACTCTGGTGTGCGCACAGTGAAGCACCAGGCATCAGGAAAACTTGTTAATCACGCAGTTTATTTGTTTCCCCAGTGTGAGACTGTAAATACTACGACACTGTGTTGAAGTGTACCTCCTAATGAAAGTCTGTATTAGCTCCTCTGCCAGTGTGTGTGAGCGGCCATCTCCAGAGGGTCTGCCTCATCATCGCATGGTGGCTTCCGCTTCTCCAGCTAACTCTCTAAAGCAATAAACAAGAGCACACATTTTTTATTTAGTTCACTCATTTTGCCCTCTAATCTGCCAGGTGGTTGATTTATGGAACGTCAGAGATATCAGGGATTGCATTAAAGGCAGAAGAGACGTGCGCTAGCAGCGTAGCCGCCGGTGTCGGTTAGTACACACTGGACTGTGTTTGTGTGTGTATCTCTCTGTGTGTGTATCGCTCTGTGTGTGTATTCATCAGTTTGTGTGTGGATATGTCTGAGGGAGTGTCTGCACTTGGCGTGTGTCTAGACATGACTTGGGCGAGTGTGTTTTTCCAGCTGATTGTGTTTGTCAACTAGAAGGCCCATCCAGTGACAGGGTGGGAGGAGGAGTCACTGAAGAACCCTTATCTCCCTCATTAGGCCTAAGAGAGATGTCGCCTTTCCCCATAATTATCTCTATACACTAAATCTCTCATTAGGATGCCTATCTAATCTGAACCCTCTGAGAGACAGAGAGGACACAGTGGAGCCAGTCTTGGGGAGGTGTTAGGAGGACCATGGGGAGGCGTGTCTAAAGGGCTCAGGTGCCTGGCTCTATCTTCTATTTCAGATTAAATGAGGTCTGCTTGACCCCGGAAGAAGTGCTGCCTGTTCTCTTTAAATGCCTCGTGTGGGTCAGACATCCCGGCACTAATCAGGGTGTGTGTCAGGGAGTGACGGGATGGAGATACAGTGGGGCTTGACCAATTTGAGCTTTATTGTGGGCTAAAGTAGTTATTTCTCCATCTTTGTTTTGGGATTGTTAGCCTTAGTCGATCGCCAGCCTGTAATATAGCACAAGTAGAACAACATTGTGCCAACAGATGTTGTATAAAAGCTGCCATGTTTATTTAATAAGTTGTTTGCCTCAGCCCACACTTGTCTTGGACATCCTCTCCCTTCTGTCTGTCAAACTGAGTAATCACCTTTCCTCTGACTATACCCACCCAGGTCAACCAACTTCCCTCACGGCTTAATCCTTGTTGTGTCTAAACACATTAACTGGCAATTACTATGGAGATTCTGCTCCAGATGTGCTTGTAAGTGTGAATTTTGGACTTGGCAAGCGAGACTTTGGTCCATATGGGTGAGCTGCTGCAGCAATGTTCCACCTGTTTCCGCCGCCATTATTGTACACTGGCAAACAAATGGCTCTCTAGCCAAAGACAGAATAAGAGCAATAGCATTTGGTGTGGGTCTACTGAGGAGCAGAGAAATAGCTCATATTTGCAGTACTTTTTACACCTGGTGGTGTACATGAGTTAAAACGTAGCAAGTTAAACTGATTTAGTTTAAAGAAGAATGACCAATTATTTTATGGTAAAGTAAAACCTGTAATTCAACAGCACAGTGTGTACTAAATGCATCTGCCATATCACAAAAAGGATTAGGATTAATTTGTTTATGAATAATCAAAGCAGTATTACATAAATCTGACACTGCGTAACAAAAACACCATTATACTTTTCTGAGTGTGAGACTGAGTGGAATACTTAAGTAAGTTTGTAATTTGACAGCTTGCTCTCCTGTATAAGAGAGAAATGTCACAATACCATTAGATTGCAATAACTCTGTGAAGATGTTCAACTTGAACATGGCAGAGTGCCTTCATTTTACCGCCTCCTCTACTTTTTAATGTCAAGTGTGCATATTTGGGAAAGAGCTGGCAAAAAGACTGCTTGACACGTGCCTCATGTGATATTCTCTCTAATCTGGGGACATGAAATGGAAAGTGGTCACGTTATTCAGTGCTCACTGGCAGCATGCAGAGCTTTGACTTAAATTAGCCATCGATGTTAAGAGCGATAAGAGAGAGAGGAATACACAGTGGAGCAGCAGTATCCCTCCACATGAGAAGCTGGGGCTAGGAGCTCTGTTCCAAATGCTAGCCTGCCTAGCCACAACCTCCCACTCACCGCCACATGAGGGGCTGTGCTCAAAATGTGTGTCTGCCGGTGCAGCCCGGATGGACCAGTGCTCCCCTGATGGTAGCATCCTTCCCCTGAGGTCTGCTCGGCACCCATGGGGAAGGGGAGCGAGGCGTTAGCTAGCAGAAGCTGGACACAGTTTCTCTCCCTGGCATGGGTGTCATGTTGGCTCTGGCCAGCCCTCAGTCGGCCAACAGCTCTGTCTTTTCCGGCCGGCCTGGGTGCCCGCATGGGGCCTGGCACAGTGTGCCGTGAGCTTGGCATCCCGGACAAACAACAGGAGGTGGAGGCTTCCTCTCTCTCCTGATGATGTGCTCCAAGGACGATTTCCTTTCTTTCTACACTGGATGAGGTAACACTAGTCTGACGCTGTCTTAGAGAATAGGATAGCATAGTAGTTTATAGAATAGAATAATTGAATTATTCTTCATTCTTAACACCACATGGATATTCAGGAACACTAATTGCTGGATAAAATAGGCTGAAGTCAAGATAGAAAATAACCATGTTTATACCTTTATATATACATACATTAACAAACATCCCCTCACGCGTGTACAGTACAGTATATACAGTGCATTTGGAAAGTATTTAGACCCCTTGACTTTGTCCACATTTTGTTACGTTACAGCCTTATTCTAAAATTGATTAAATAGTTGTTTTCCTTCATCAATCTGCACACAATACCCCATAATGGCAAAGCAAAAACAGGTTTTCAGAAATTTTTGCACAATAAAAAAAGGAAATATGACATTTACGTAAGTATTCAGATCCTCTACTCAGTTCACGTTGAAGCACCTTTGGCAGCGATTACAGCCTTGAGTCTTCTTAGGTATGACACTACAAGCTTGGCACACTTATATTTGGGGAGTTTCTCCCATTCCTCTCTGCAGATCCTCTCAAGCTCTTTCGGATTGGATGGCTATTGTCAGGTTTCTCCAGAGATGTTTGATTGGGTTCAAGTCCGGACTCTGGCTGGGCCACTCAAGGACATTCAGAGACTGCATTGTCTTGGCTGTGTGCTTAGAGTCATTGTCCTGTTGGAAGGTGAACCTTAACCCCATTCTGAGTACCTGAGCACTCTGGAGCGGGTTTTCATCCGTATATCTTTGCCTCAGTCCTGTCTAGTCTCCCAGTCCCTGCCGCTGAAAAACATCCCCACAGCATGATGCTGCCACCACCATGCTTCACCGTGGGGATGGTGCCAGGTTTCCTCCAGACGTGATGCTTGGCATTCAGGCCAAAGAGTTCAGTCTTGGTTTCATCAGACCAAAGAATATTGTTTCTCATGGTCTGAGAGTATTTAGGTGCTTTTTGGCAAACTCCAAGTGGGCTTTACTGAGGAGTGGTTTCCGTCTGGTCACTACCATAAAGGCCTAATTGGTGGAGTGCTGCAGAGATGGTTGTTATTCTGGAAGGTTCCCCCATCTCCACAGAGGAACTAGAGCTCTATCAGAGTGACCATCGGGTTCTTTGGTCACCTCCTTGATCAAGGCCCTTCTACCCCGATTGCTCAGTTTGGCCGGGCTGCCAGCTCTGGGAAGAGTCTTGGTGGTTCCAAACATCTTCCATTTAAGAATGATGGAGGCCAATGTGTTCTTGGGGACCTTCAATGCTGCAGACATTTTTTGGTATCTTTACCCAGATCTGTGCTGAAAACAATCCTGTCTCGAGCTCTACAGACAATTCCTTCGACCTCATGGCTTGGTTTTTGCTCTGACATGCCCTGTCAACTGTGGGACCTTATATAAACAGGTGAGTTTCTTTCCAAATTATGTCCAATCAATTGAATTTACCACAGGTGGACTCCAATCAAGTTGAAGGAACATCTCAAGGATGATCAATGGAAACAGGATGTACCTGAGCTAATTTTTGAGTCTCATAGCAAAGTGTCTGAATACATATGTAAATAAGGTGTTTCTGTTTTTTCTAAATTTCTAAAAACCTGTTTAAGCTTAGTCAGTATGTGGTATTGTGTGTAGATTGCTGAGGGTTTTGTATTTTATTTAATCCATTTCAGAATAAAATTTAAAAAAATGTACTTTCCAAAAGCACTGTACAGTACAACGTAAACATCTCTGCCCACATAATAGATATTAGGTCAAAATGTTATTTATGAATATCAACAGATGCTCTGAGGAAGTAAACACATGTGAAACAGCGAACTTGCCCACTCTTAGTAGGAGGAAACTCAGTGCAAGAGAAGAGAGCATCCTCCATGCCTCCTATTTCTGGAAGCAAGCTGTCAAAGGTCAGTAGGACCAGTAGTGGGAGGGGAAACCATCCAAGACATCCCTCCATGTTTGTCTTCTCTCTGAGCTCCAAAAGTAACACCTCTATTTTATTAGAGTTCCATCTCTATTATTATTATTATTATTGTGTCTGTCAGCCCAACTCCTGTTGATCTTACAGTTTAGCGAATGAGCTGGAAAGTGACCGGAGAGCGATTTGAATCCTTAAAAGTCCTCCAGACATGGCGTGGAGGGATCTCTCATTAGCGTAGAGTACTATGTGGAAGGAAGGCCTTGAGACCGCTGATGAAAATAAAGGAATCTGTATTTTAAAGCAGCGCCCTTCCTGTAACCCCCTTAATTCATGCTGTTTATGAGGTAAATGTTTCAGAGGGGTGAGATGACCCCACAGCATGGCCAAAGGCCATTAATAATCATAAAAATGGGAACCTCCCTCTCAATGATTAATTGCATGCAATTTGCATTATGCTTTGTTTGCGGTGATCTTTAAGCAATTTACTACAAGCCAAGCACAACTGCTCCGAAGTAAACCAAGGCTACTTCAAAGTGATTTTCGCTTCCATGTTATTAGTTCATTTACATTTCTCTCCGTAGAGGTTTCAAGATGGAGTGAGCCAGCAGAAAATACCGCAAATTCACTGAATGTCAACAAACAACAAGCATTACTGCACATTGGTGTTTGAGAGTGTTTTCTTCATATCTTCACTGGTTGTTATATGACCTTCAGATGTAATGCTTTTATAATGTGGTTACTTAAAGGTTACTCAATGTATTTTTCACATGGACAAGCAGTATGCTTTGTAAAATTGGTATCAGAAACAATGATAAAATCCCCTTTTGTTGTATTTTTGTCTGATCTGATGGTTATTGTTACTAGGCTATGAAATATTCAAACCCTGACAAACCCAGCCTGGTATCTTGGCACCTTCACCCGCAGTCTACTGGCTTGGGCAAGGACAATTTTCTATGTCAATGAGATCAGAAAAAGCATGCATATTCAACATTTGCTGGAGTGTTTATATAGCAGATTGAGGTCCAAGATGACAAGGTCCCCTGTTCACCCTATCATGTCTCAGCCTCCCTCAGTGACTGGCTCTCACTTGTTCTCCACACTGAAGAACTGCACAGTGGTCAGATTTGTGTATTTGCTACCATAATGTCCAACAATAGACGTTATAAAACTATAGTAGAAAGGATCATAGCATTATTGTTCACTACAGCCCATTAGAAAGTGTTGGCTGACTTTGTAATGTTGGCACCATAGTGTTTTAGCAGGAATAGTAACTGGTTAACCAATTCCTGGTGATCAGACAGACAGACAGACAGACAGACAGACAGACAGACAGACAGACAGACAGACAGACAGACAGACAGACAGACAGACAGACAGACAGACATACAGACAGACTGAGGCAAGGCAAGACTAGCTAAAGAAAGAGGCTCTCTACTGGGACATTAAAGGCCCTGGCGGTCAATAATCTTATTTGATGTGAATTCTTCAAACGCTGAACCGAAGGAGGGCTCAATTGGAGGTTGGCCTGGGTTACAAACCACTACCCCCCTACCACCACCACCACTACTAGCACCACCATGCGCATAGACAATACATCTTCAGTCCCTGTGGAACAGGTGCGGGCAATTTAATCGCAGCTCAGCCGACATGATGTCTGATTGGACTGGAGCCGCATCAGATTGTTCCCTCCAATTGAGCTGTGACCAGCTGACATTTTCACAGTATTTAATAAAAGCCACTCTTGATTAGCAAAGCCTTACCACAATCTTTTTATTTATTCGCTGTGGCAGAAAAGCATTAATTCATAGTAATTAATTAACAAGTGGTGGAGGGCCTGGCCACAGCACAGCTGCCTCCTCTGGGAGAGAGGCTGGTGGGAGGAGGCAAAAGGAACAGACTCCTTGGCCCTGATTAGATGCAGTCCATTCTCAGCCCTCCCCATGACACTTTTACTGTCTAATGATAGCCTGCTAACGCTACAGTGGAGTGCCTGACTTTACTTCACATTGGAACTAGACTCATGTCACTGTCTGCAGCATCAGCTCCCATTATTGTTACCACACTGCCTAGCTAGCTCTTTAGTGGTTTAATAAGGATACACAATCAAAACATCTAGAATAGGCTCTAACTTCGGGATACACATCTTTTTTTATCAACTGTTATATACTGAATATATCATTTAATACCTGATAATTCAACCTAGATTACAGTGGCTACATTGGCCATTCCTTTGAGTCAAATCAATCATGTGAAAGAGTCAATGTCGCCATCAGTCTCCCAACGTTCCATTTCTGCTCCATGTTGTGATTCTGTTTTTATCCTTCCCTTCTCATGTCCTCTGTCTTTGGCTGTCACTTGATTTTAGTCAGAGGGATAAGCTGCTCTCTTTTATCCACACTTCATCCTTTTCTCTTTTATCACCTCATCTTGATTTTCCCTCTCTCACATCCCCCTCTCCTTCCAGTTGGCTGGCCATAGAGCTGCCGTTTATGAAAACAGTTTAGACTTGAAAGCAGTGAGATGGAGGGAGTGGAGAAATGTGCAGGATGCTGTTAGACAGTGCACAGGTCCCCCCCCCCCTCTCTCTCTCTCTCTCTCTCTCTCTCTCTCTCTCTCTCTCTCTCTCTCTCTCTCTCTCTCTCTCTCTCTCTCTCTCTCTCTCTCTCTCTCTCTCTCTCTCTCTCTCTCTCTCTCTCAGATAGCTCATCTGTCACTCTCAAAGCCATGTCTGTCGTTTGGCATTCCATCAGCAGCTAATTGTCTGCCAGCTACTTTTAGATGCTGGCTAACGACCTAGTAAATTTAAATTTGCTTACATGTCAGAAAGTTATTTTCTCACAGAGGAGGCAGAGAAGCCGGTAAATGAACAAAGTGAAGCCAGGGTAAATCATTATAGAACTTCCCCAGCTCCCGGTTTAGAAGAGGCACAGGTCCATCACAGCTCAGACAGGCTGGGGAGAGTTGTGAGATGCTTTACATTGGTCTGATAAAATGAGATTCTCTGAAACATTGAACTTTAGATTCAGTGGTCATGCTCTAAATTCTATAAAACACATTGGGATTGGTCCGAATCAGATTGGTTAGTTATTAACTTGTCATGTTGGTTTGTTCATTATTAGAACATGATTTTCTTCCCACTATTGTCTTTTTATTTGATCAGTGTGTCTTTAGATACTGTTCGAGTATTAATTTTCTTACAATTAAGTGGCACAACACAAGCATTCCTGTCAGTCAGTTGTGTCGTCAGAGAGTTTCACAAAGGATGTCTAAACAGTCAGTCTTAATGATCGAATCCTCTCAAAATATGATTCGTCTTCTCTTCCATCACTCAAATGTAAACAATACTTTACTATTCCAGAAACAACCAGATTTGTGTGCATTTGTTTCTAACAAGATGTAATAGAACACAATAAAATATAATATCACTTTATTGTCATGTTAAAATAGATGAGGTCGAGTTATTTCCTGAAGTGTCTGTCCCAACATAAATACATCTCTCCAGAACAGTGGCCATCTCATTCCATTCCTCCTACTCATGGTTCTCCTACTTTTAGCCATTACTAGGAATTATATAATAGCTCTGCATACATTACAGCAGTGAGACTGTTGTCTCCTCAAACCAAGCTAGCATGCAATATCCAGCTTTAGAGCTCAGTGTTCTAATCATCATAGACTTTGGTCAAACCATAAATCATTATTGACAAAAGCATTATCATGGCAAAAAAAACGTGAATTTGTAATGTTTAAATGTTCAGGGAAAACTAATGCATGTTGATCATAACCAGAGGTATGAGTCTGTGGCCCAGCAGGAGTGTAACACCACTGATTAGCTGATTGCTTTTTGCTGATAGCCGCTAATTTGTTGTTGCTGGTATTAGTCACATAATCAGCCCCTCTGACACTGTGTGACATTGGGGATATTGACAAAATATGTTTTCAACCTTCCCTTGAATAAAATGTTTGAATGTATAAATAATGACGACTACAGCCGGTTGTCCATTGAACCTTATATTTATGGGCCTACGCATTAGAAAGTGCAATTCCTGAATGATAGAGAAACCCATTAAAGTAGCAATAAAATTGCAAATGCCTTTCCCTTTGCTGTTTTGCTTCCTTTCAGTACAGGCAAAGGGAACACGTTGCTCTCACCAACTGTGTGCAAGCCTCTGGCTCACAAATACATTGCAATGTGATACGGAACACATTTCCCCATCCAATTCCTCCCTGCTGCGATGGTGAAAACACTCAGTGAGATCCATCTTTTTCAATTACACCAAGAGGGGACAGCCGAGAGAGAGTGGGAGTCTTAAGGACAGGTCTCTCTCCCAGATCTCAGGCCGCATTAAAATGTATTGGCAACATCGGATATTAAAGAGGAATCTGCCGAATTAATCGGCGGGATGCTCAGAGAGGAATATCCATGTGGAGACGCTCACACACTTACAGAAAAGGCTGAGGGGGGAACAACATTATGAAAATGCACAAACATACCAGGGGATGTAACAAACCCTTAAAAAGCCTGGGAAAGGAGGCCTTAAGAATACATTCAAATAGAATACCAATAACAGCCATAGGGAAATAGCATACAGTACAAGCAGACCGATATAGGGGCAGCAGGTAGCCTAGTGGTTAAGAGAGTTGGGCCAGTAACCAAAAGGTTGCTGGTTTGAATCCCCATGCTGACTAGGTGAAAAATATGTCAATGTGCCTTTGAGCAAGGCGCTTAACCCAAATTGCTCCTGTAAGTTCCTCTGGATAGTGCCTTAAATGTAAATAAGAGCAGCTACACAATGACATACAGAAGAAGCAGATCTAAGAACAGCTAGCACCATAATAACCTTCACTAATGGCATTGTTCAGTCCCACTAGCAGGAGCTCCCTGATCCCAGTAGCTAGCAGGAGGTGATCCATGGTAAAGGTTATGAGCCTCCAGTCATGCCTCCTCATGGTGTGCTATAATCAGTTCACTGTGTGATAAGGGGGTTTGGTGTGTGATCACTCAAAAACCCTGTTGTGAATGGGGATCGGAAACACCAGGACCCTTATGAGTAATGGGCAGAACCGGGTCCCTTCTCCCGCTCATGCCTCTCCACCCCACCTATCCTGACCCAACTAACTCGGAGGGTGAAGCTGCAGCAAACTAGGAGGGAGAGGAGTTTGATGCTCCCGTCTGGCCCCCTGATTCACAGCTGGTCATTTGTTTTGCTTTATGTAACACGGTGTGGTGTCCCTGATCACCTTAAACATGTACACCAGTGTGTGAAACAAACCACACAGCACAGCACAGCCAGCCAGTCAGCCAGTCAGCCAGCCAGCCATTCAGCCAGTCAGTCAGCCAGTCAGTCAGCAAGTCAGCCATTCAGTCAGTCAGTCAGTCAACCAGTCAGCCATTCAGTCAGTCAGCCAGTCAGCCATTCATCCCTTCCCTCTGCTCCTAATCAGGTTAGATTGCTCCACAACATCATCTGTGTCCTCAGTCCCCTGACTGACCAGGGGAAGGGAATTACACCTCCCCAGGTGGCCTCCAGATGGGAGAGAGGGCCCTGCCAGTCAGAGTGCTGGAGGAAGATGAAGAAATCCCTTTGGGGTAGCCTAGATTGAAAAGCAAGAAAATCTCCCCCAAATCAAAGCGGTGACCCAGCTCAGATTGTTGGGGAGATTAAAAGTCCAACTTTATTATACTTTTCATTTTTCAAAGTTTCTGTGATTGATTCATGCCCTAAACCCTTTTTAAGTGTGGTGGCATCACGCTACACAAGGTACTGTGTCAGTCCCCATTACATTAGCACTGTGAATGAACACAAGGTTCATAGTTCAACCGGTATACCACATCTTAGTATTGCATTTTCATGCACTTGAATTGAGGCCTTGTGTTACTACTGTATGTTAGATACACATGCATTACAGACACTATATTACCCTATGTTAACGTAAAGGATTTCATCCGCTCTCTTGGACGACTGATAAATGTAATACGTTGTCATTTTATAGGTAATGGTTCTAAACAAGGGGCGACTTGAATTGTATATGTGGGTGTTATCTACACCATCATTTCTGCATCATGTTAGAACAGTAAAACCCAGGTGAAGGCTCCATAAATAGTGTGTATCATTTAAATAGGTACTGATGTGTTTGTTCTATGAGCAACCCTGTGAAGGTCACAGTCAAGCTTTGTAGTAAAACTTTACAGGATGAGAGAAGCTCCACAGTGTCGAGGCCTTGGTCCATAATTGCTCGCTACCCTTTTACTTAGCGTGGTGAATGGAGAGGTGTGCTGTGCATATGTGTGGCTCAGTACTCTTGGTGATTCAGCCGATGTTGTGTGATCAGTTGGAAGCACTGACCAGGCTTGTCCTACATTGTTCTCCGCAGTGCCACAGATGGGATCTCACTGTTATTGCTTTTGTTGTCTCCACGTCGTTCGTTGTTCTCTCCTTTATGGTCCCAATCTCCCTGGTCTGTTCTGCACAGGCCCTCCGATTGTCTGAGCGAACAAAACGGCGCTCCCAAGTGATCGCTCTCATTGAACCAGCGACACTGTATGAAAATATGTACTCTGGCATTCAGGCACAGGAAAGGGCAGTCGTGTTCAATGCATGGCGGAAAACAAATGGAAACACATTGAAAAATACTGTCGAGTTGCCAAGGACTTTAGAGTGCTTCCACGTTTTTGTCAGGGCTTTTGTCTCTAGCTCATAAAGAATAACACCCCTCTTATTGTCTCCGTCTCTGGACGCCAGAGCAGGGAGGCAGCCTGCTGGTATAGAGAGTAATAGGACAGACAGGTGGGGACATATGCTGGCGCAGACATGACCCTAGACTTCCTCTCCATCGTTCTCTCAGTTTACCCACCGCTGAGACACATCTGGGTCCAGGTGGCATCCAAACATGTTGTCAGCAAGTCACGGTGACTGCTTTAATGGACACAGCCATTCTAACTGACAAGATGGGAAAACAGACATGGCAGTGTCTCACTCAGCCTCTTTATCTTGTGTTTACCGACCACTGTTTCATTGATTACAAAGAGGCCTAGTCGGCCCTGTGCTCAGATGGCCTGCATCTGAAGGCTGTCGTCGCTTCATGATTTCTACTCCTAAAATAGACCAAGATTAAACACTCTCATTTTGGCTCTTTTTCTGTCCTTTCATGTGCGCACGTACAAGCAAACGCACACATGCACACACACTGTACAGGGGAGGTTTCTTAAATAACAGATAAAAGTTGTTTTGTATGAGTCCTAATTAGTTTCACTCCCCAGACGTGCCAGCACATTTTTAATTGACAACACAACCAGATTGCACACCAGAAATCGGGCTTCTCTTCTCCTCAGAGACTTTGGGAGTTACATAACATTTTCTAGGTACATCCTTAAAACAGGTTGGTGGGATGAGAATTCCGTTTGTTTAGTGATGACAGGTGGTGAAAGAAGGGATGAGTCAGAAGAGTTATGAGTATTATCTGGAAGAGGAGGGATGGTGAACCCACCATAAGTTGAAGTGAGAAGTGCACTCATGCTTAATTAACACAGAGTTCAAGAACTGCTGGCTTCATCCATTACAGAGACGGCCAGACGGAAGCTCCTTTAATTGGGGATGTGGAGAAAAAAAACAATTGAGCTGGATAGATGGGTCATGTGTTAAGGTCAACATATTTCATAGAAAAATCCAATCCTCCCCGTACAGCAAGATTAACTTAGTCACAGTTTCATTTTCCAATTGTGTGCCCCAAGATAATGAGTTTAGAGTTCAAGCTATAATTCCTAAATTCTCAATTCTCATCTCCCACTCATTGTATTTCTGAATTGGTTCCGGTTTTAGAAATTACTTAAGCCTTTTCATGTAGACGGTAATGTAACTTGAAGGTGGGTTGGACTCAGGTAAATGGAGGAGGTATGGATTTCTTCATTTTCTCATGATTGAGCTCAACATTATGGTATCGTCTTCATTATCTATGCATTCACATAAGTATGAATGAAACCATCATGTCCATCCAGCAAGCTATCAAATATATTTTTATTCACCAATCCATTTACACTATCTAATGAAATAAAGTCTAATGGAATAATAAGTACCACTCTCAAAATAGATATAAAAAAGTGAATTCATATTCCATGGTGTTATTTTGATAATGTTTAAGAAGTATGCCTGTCTAAATCCACTGGCAGAGCTGTTCCACGTTGTTAAAAATGGCTCCACATCCACAGACTAACCAATTCTAAATCCCAATTCATCTAATTGTACCTCAGAGTGCTAATAAATATTGTTATGAATAATTCAAGCCGTGAGTGGGCTGATGACACAAAAAACTGGTGCACTGAGCTGAATTCAAAGCACTTCAAAATTGGATAGTGGACTACATTTTCTTGAAATCTGAATGAGTTAAAGTTACATTGAAAAGGAATACAATTGGCACCTTCAAATTACATCCCAAGTTCAAGACCATTGGGAAAGGGCTGCACTCCAAAATGTTGGTTTTTTTTAAAGACAAAAAGACGGCACATCATTTTACCTTTTTATTTTCGTCTGGGCAGGCTAACACATTTCGGTAGTCATGCATATTCATCATAGCATCAAGAGATAGCCAGATGGCCAAAGCTATAGTTTTTTATGGATCTATCAATCCAAAACATCTCTCGTTGTGAGAGCATTTTAGAGAGTTTGGTAGCCACAAGGCTAAAGTATTGGCCCAGTAACCGAAAGGTCGCTGGTTCAAACACCATGGCCGACAAGATGAAAAATCTGTCACTGTGCCCTTAAGCAAGGCACTTAACCCTAATTGCTCCAGGGGTGCTGCACAATGGTGACCCTGACCGTGACCCCACTCCCTGCATGTGTCTCAGGGGGAGTTGGGATATGTAAGAAACACATGTCTGTTACCCACTTGGGTGCAACAGGACAAATATAAACACCCTCCAGATAATAAGTAAGGGTCTATGTGTTCTATGGAAAAATGGCGGGCTAGCTGAGTGGAACGCATTGCTGATTATCCCTTTTCTACTATGGCTATAATTACACACATTTGCCACTAGAAATGTGTTCAACACCCACTTAAGTAGCTAGCAAGTTTACTAGGTAACCAAACAAACAGACTTGTTAGTTTAGCTAACCAAACCATCAGTCCTAGCTTGCTATTATGAAAATCAAATTCAACAATACCAATGTTTTCAATTCTACTTTTGCTTTCAAAAGCAGCTCAAACAGAAAGTGTACGAATGGAGGACCAGGGTTGGTGTACTGTTGGGGGTACTGTTGGGGGTACTGTTGGGGGTTGGTGTACTGTTGGGGGTACTGTTGGGGGTTGGTGTACTGTTGGGGGTACTGGAGGACCAGGGTTGGTGTACTGTTGGGGGTACTGGAGGACCAGGGTTGGTGTACTGTTGGGGGTACTTGGTGTACTGTTGGGGGTACTGGAGGACCACGGTTGGTGTACTGTTGGGGGTACTGGAGGACCACGGTTGGTGTACTGTTGTGGTACTGGAGGACCAGGGTTGGTGTACTGTTGTGGTACTGGAGGACCAGGGTTGGTGTACTGTTGTGGTACTGGAGGACCAGGGTTGGTGTACTGTTGGGGGTACTGGAGGACCAGGGTTGGTGTACTGTTGGGGTACTGGAGGACCAGTGTTGGTGTACTGTTGGGGTACTGGAGGACCAGGGTTGGTGTACTGTTGTGGTACTGGAGGACCAGGGTTGGTGTACTGTTGGGGGTACTGGAGGACCAGGGTTGGTGTACTATTGGGGTACTGGAGGACCAGGGTTGGTGTACTGTTGGGGTACTGGAGGACCAGTGTTGGTGTACTGTTGTGGTACTGGAGGACCAGGGTTGGTACTGTTGGTGGTACTCGAGGACCAGGTTGGTACTGTTGGGGTACTGGAGGACCAGTGTTGGTGTACTGTTGTGGTACTGGAGGACCAGGTTGGTACTGTTGGGGGTACTCGAGGACCAGGTTGGTACTGTTGGGGTACTGGAGGACCAGTGTTTGTGTACTGTTGTGGTACTCGAGGACCAGGTTGGTACTGTTGGGGGTACTCGAGGACCAGGTTGGTACTGTTGGGGGTACTGGAGGACCAGGGTTGGTACTGTTGGGGGTACTCGAGGACCAGGTTGGTACTGTTGGGGGTACTCGAGGACCAGGTTGGTACTGTTGGGGGTACTGGAGGACCAGGATTGGTACTGTTGGGGGTACTCGAGGACCAGGTTGGTACTGTTGGGGGTACTGGAGGACCAGGGTTGGTACTGTTGGGGGTACTCGAGGACCAGGTTGGTACTGTTGGGGGTACTCGAGGACCAGGTTGGTACTGTTGGGGGTACTCGAGGACCAGGTTGGTACTGTTGGGGTACTGGAGGACCAGGGTTGGTGTACTGTTGTGGTACTCGAGGACCAGGTTGGTACTGTTGGAGGTACTCGAGGACCAGGTTGGTACTGTTGGGGTACTGGAGGACCAGGGTTGGTGTACTGTTGTGGTACTCAAGGACCAGGTTGGTACTGTTGGGGGTACTCGAGGACCAGGTTGGTACTGTTGGGGTACTGGAGGACCAGGGTTGGTGTACTGTTGTGGTACTTGAGGACCAGGTTGGTACTGTTGGGGGTACTCGAGGACCAGGGTTCGTAAGCATAACTCTAGAATGCCCTTTAAGTCAATCAGAAACAAGTATTCAACAATATCATGGTATTGTTTAAGCAATAAGGCCCGAGGGGCCGTGGTATATGGCCAATATACCACGGCTAAGGGCTGTTCTTAGGCACGGCACAACGCTGTTCTTAGCTGTGTTATATTGGCCATATACCACAATCCCCCGAGGTGCCTTATTGCTATTATAAACTGTTTACCAATGTAATTAGAGCAGTAAATATAAATGTTTTGTCATTCCTGTGGTATACAGTCTGATATACCACTGCTGTCAGCCAATCAGCAATCAGGACTCGAACCACCCAGTTTATAATAAAAAAATAACGGTTGCCACCTCTGATGGAAGTGACCTGTTCCAGGTACAGTACACAAAGAGCAAAGAGAACAGTAGGCCGTGTTTGGCTTTTAAGTAGTGTTTTTCCATAGCATATTTAATATTGTCAGTGCAGATCGCTGTTTTGTGTTCAGATATCATTTTTTGGAAACATCTTTTTGTTTGGCCCACATGGCTTTGACCACAGGGGCACGTAAGCATATACAATTAATGAACTGTTTCTGGTAGAACATTTGGCCTGTAAGAGGGTGAGTGAAGAATTTACAGTTTGCCGTGTTGTTACGTTAAGCACACCTTCCTCTCTTATAGTTTCCTTGTAGTGTTAACCAGTTTGAACAGTCAGGCTTTTGGAAAGGATGGATCAACCAAATCCTCAGAGAGGTGGATGCATAACCTGGCAAAGGAGAGAAATGGGGGAATATTTTTTATACAACTCTCATTCAAATGCATCAGTAATAGCATAACACGTGAAATGGTCGTATAAGGACAGTTGGTTCCAGGCATGGCTATAACCACATTTATTTTGCATTGGATTTTAAGCTTTATTCTGTTTACAAATGGTCTACGACAACAACTTATCAGCTTATCAGGCCCAATGTAGTTAGCTTATTGTATTTTCTAAATTCTCATGAATACTATTTGGCTCTTTGAATGTTGACTTGGTATTTAGAAAATATTCTAGTGAACCCAGGGCTTAGATTCTTAATTACGGTACAATAGATACTGTATCAGCAGACACTGCATCTCAGCATTATGTTGTGAATGCTTTCCTAACTAGTCTCATTGTAGACATACACCCCCTGCTGTTGGTCTTACCAACCACCCAGCACAGATAAGTTACGACTACCGCATCTATCTGACAGCATAATGGAATAACCTATCCCCCACTGAACCAATTCCGCAGCTTGGTAGCCATTTTAAGAAAATAACTATATTTCTAAGCATAAATGTTAATTTGTCACATGCATATGCATTCAGATGTCACCCATGTTCCAGTGAGCGGGGCCCTTTTTAACCTGCTTTATGGCTGGCGGGTCCACAGGGGACTGGTGGGGATCAGGCACTGTGCTGCAGCCCCACTAGCAGCATACCAAGGCTGTCTGCCTGTCTTCCTGCATGCATAGTGCTGCTGTACTGTACTGTGCTGTTCCACTACTGAGCTCCACTAATGGCCATGGCTCAGACCAGGCCTCATTAAGACAAACTGACACCAGGAAACGGGCCCATGGTGGGCGTGATTAGATTAAAAGTTCAGACAAGCCTTTGGTCTGTGTAATTTGTGGGAACTCGGTGATACACAAATAAACAAACGCGGAACACTTTAAAAACAGCCCCCTTAATTAGCTTGTTAAGACTTGGGGTTGTAAGTAATATCAGCATGGTGGCCTTTGGTTAGTACTGTAATGTAACCAGGCAGAGAGAGAGGCTGAGAGACAGGGAGAGAGGAAAGGAAGGATGGGAGAAGAGGAAGAGAAAGGAGGAGATCTGAGGTAAGAGTTGCTTAGTGAATAGTCTTGTTAGTTAAATATGGGTATTTGTCAACAGGAGATAGAAAGGGCCATTGAGAGTGCCAAGCTCCAAGTCCTGTTGATTTTGGAATAGGATTGAAATGTTTCAGAAAGTAAAAAAAAAAAAATCTATGCTAATGAGATATGGAACAAGCTGTTATATGATGCCAGTATGTGACATCCTCATTCTGACCAATCAACAAGGTTTAAAAATGGCTGGTCCAAAATGCCACCTGTCCCCTCAGTCACGGTCACAAACAGCAGTACTGTGAAAGCAGAACCTGCGTTTACTCTACAGTACACAAATGTTGCTCCAGTAGCTAGATAACTGAGCTTTATAAAGGTCATAATTTGATAATTTCCACACAGGTTCATAACATCTATTTGATGGATGGTATTAATACTAAGCTCAACATTTCTCCTCTTAAAAAGAGACTAGCATCTAACGTACACTCCTACACATTTCTTTCCAAGCGATTAATATCCATTTATTGTCACGTTTGTCAAAAGCTGGGTGCTAGATGTATTTCTGCCTTTTTCTTTCACACTCCCCAGTCAGTGGCCTTCCCCATGTGATGATTCCAGCCATCTGGTAATCAGATTAAAGTGAAATTCCTCCCCTTTAATTGTCTGTCTGTCTGTCTGTCTGTCTGTCTGGAGTAAGAGTGAAAGGAAGGCAGTTAACCCTGTCTGTCTCTCTGTCTGTCTGTCTGTCTGGCTGTCTGTCTGTCTGTCTGTCTGTCTGTCTGTCTGTCTGTCTGTCTGTCTGTCTGTCTGTCTGTCTGTCTGTCTGGAGTCAGAGTGAAAGGAAGGCAGTTAACCCTGTTTGTCTGTCTGTCTGTCTGTCTGTCTGTCTGTCTGTCTGTCTGTCTGTCTGTCTGTCTGTCTGTCTGTCTGTCTGGAGTCAGAGTGAAAGGAAGGCAGTTAACCCTGTCTGTCTGCCTGTCTGCCTGTCTGCCTGTCTGCCTGTCTTGTCTGCAGCGTTGTCATGGCTGCTCCACTGTGCTAGCTAGGCACACTGGTTCCATGTTCATGTGAAAGGTGGTGGGGATGTGTGTGTCTGAGAGTATCGTCTGGGTGATTTTCACTTCCCAAATGTGTGGCTGTCCTGTCACTCCGATGACTGAAAAGATCACGGCTGCACTGCTAAAGCACCTTGATGGGATAGAATAGAATGAAATTGTATCATTTGCTTGCTATCAGGAGACCCCACTAGAGCTCACTTCTGCTCACAGCTTTTTGAAGCACGATGTGTAACAGGATTCATTTCCGATGCAGAGCAAAACATCCCCCCAATATAAACCTGCGTTGCCTGCGCATGGAAAAACCCTGTGAGGTGGGAACCAACCGGCAGACAAGGGAGGCGATTTTGTTTTCCTTTTGGAACTCTGCCTCCTGCCACCCACGGTGCTAAATCAAAGGACCAGGTTGGGCCCACTAGTTCCTGTGCAGGGGCTGTGCTGTGAAGCACAGGGGCCCCATGCCTGTAAGTGGGCCACTCTCTCTCTCTGTCTCTCTCTCTGCCTGGTCGGTCCAGGGGCCAGCCCAGAGCCCTGGAGAACAACGGAGGCGCCTCCACACTGCTCTAATCCCAAACAAACACACAGCCCACCAAACAAAGGGAGGAGAGGGAGGACAGGAGAGATAGAGGGAGGGAAGAGAACAAACAAAAACCAGAGAAGGAAAATTACAAAACAAAACATAAATATACAAATGCCCACTTGCCATATAGACACCTACTGTGTGCATTACACAAACGCACACATACTCTCAGACACAAACACAAACATACAGCGCCCGCGTATGTCCAAAACGCCAACTCGCTGGCAAACACACACTCATCTTATCAGCAAGCAGAGTGGGAGAGGGCCAGCCAGATCTCTCTCTCTCTCTCTCTCTCTCTCTCTCTCTCCCCCCATCTCTCTCGGTGGTAATGTGGCGGAATGGGGTCGTTCTGTTTTGGCACTAAGACTTCCCACATGTCTCAGAGGCCCACTCCCACTGGCTGCCTGCATTACGGGGCCTCTTCCCTCCCACTGTGTCCTGCATGGCTCTGAATCATTACCTCTGACAAAGCCCTTTCTGTGTGAGCGATCACTGCTAGCGCCCAGCGACAAACACCCATGCCATCGCCCCTCTGGATAATTCAACCTGGACTCAAGGGTCGACTTAACATAGTAACCGTACATTTGTTCCACACCATTTAGTATAATATGTTACTTTTCATATGATATGCATTAATTTGTGGATCTCCATCATCCTTTTCAAAATTACGTCCTCCAATTCATATGATATGTTACAAACACCAATTTGTGCAATATGTTACGGATGATGTATGTGGTTAACATTAGCAAATAGGTAACATTATCTAGGCTGGGGATCAAGGTTACGGGGTTAGGGTTAGAGTAAGGGGTTAAGGTTAGGGTTAGAGTAATGGGTTAAGGTTATGGTTAGATTAAGGGTAAGGGTGAGCTAACATGCTAAGTAGTTTCAAAGTTGCTAATTAGATGAAGTGCTAAAGTTGTCCTTGATGTGATTCAAACACACAACTTTCGGCTTGCTAGACGTTTGCATTATACGCCCGACCAACCTCCTTACTTTCATTTTTGGCTTAAGTAACCTACTGTCCTATGTAACCATACCAAACATAACATCATGCTAATTGTAGGGGCACAAATGTAGATGTACTATGTTACGTCTGGTCTATGCGACCAGGCTGGATATTTACTAGTCTGTATGGAGATGACCTCCAGACTAGCTGCTGGTGGCTGCACACTATCATAGTTAGCATCAGCAGGACACTGTAAGCTTTCAATAGCTTCACAGCTGCAAAACACAGGCAAGGCAAGGACACTACTAGCATGGTTAGATTTAGGCTGTCATAACATGACCTCAATATGAATTAATAGTTCATTTACAAATAAATCCATGGTCCTTTATGCAACTGTGATTGTGCTTTATTAGCATGCTAGCGTTAACATGCCACAAAGATGGAGGCAAAGCATGCTGTATTCTCGGGAGAGAGGTCTCTAAGCTTTGCTTGATTGGGTTGTGCTGTGGTGTGTCCTAGTAGCCCACTCCAGTCACCATCAACAACCCAGCCCCAGCTCTGTCCCCCAGGGCCCCCAAACATGACTTAATCAGACCAGCAACATACAGAAATAGCAGGAGGGCCACATGGTTCTACCATGACTACCAACTACCTCTTTATTATTGTGGTACTTAAACAACACAGGACTCTCCCCATCCTCCCTCCCCATTCTTCACTACAGGGCCTTGGTGCTATATTTGGGTTAAGACTTACGTAAGGTGACATATAGAGGTCAGTCTATATGTGAGTGGGGCTGTATCTCACCACTACGTCCAATTTAGTTTTGTGAAACGGCAAGCGGCTCGGTGGCAGAATAAATGTATCTTTTCCCATGGCAACAGTAGTGGGTGGGAGATCTATAAAGGTTTGCCGTATATTGTGTCAGAAGCAGCGTAATTGTAGCCCATTAAATCAGCAGGGTGTCCAGCAGGGTATAGCTGTGATGAAACACTGTGCTGCCTCTGCCTCCACCAGGCGTTGCAGGGTCAGCAGGCTGGGGACCACCTGGATGATTTAAGGCCTGACTCGCTGCTTAATACTTAATGAGAGTGCGGTGTGTAAGACGGAGCCTCTGGATGTCTTCCAACAGCCAAGCTAGCCTGCACTGGGGCTGGGGCAGCACCGGGAGGGTAGACTTTCTGGACGAGGCTGGGAAGGAGAGGTTTATAGGTGGAGCCTCTCTGTAGTTTACCTTATACTCCTGTACTGTACGGCTGGCCACGTCCTGCCCCGAAATCAAAACCAATTTCTTGCATTTTAAAGATCCAATTCAGCTGTTCTTTAAAAAATATCTCAATATCAAATAATTTCTGGGTAAAAATTAAGTTGTTTTCCATTAAAGTAGTCAAAAATAAACAATAGTTTTGGGGGTGCTCTGGGTGGGGAGAACAAGGGCACCAAAATGTCCTGTTTTGAAAGTATTTTCAACCAGCAACTGTCAGGAAATAACAGCTGAAATGACCAGCTGTTGTACACTATGATACAACATTTAATATGATACTGAATTTTGACTGCACTGGGCCTTTACAAGGTTTTCCATTGCTCATGGCCTCTCTGGAAGGTATGTAGAAAGCATAGAGAAAGAGAGGAAATAGTTGAGTGGTGTTTTAAGGACAATATAGGAAATGTAATGAGTGTGAAAATGTTTACCAATTCAATTTCAGCCTCAAAGCATTTTTTTTATGAAATAACTTTATTTGGTTGGCTTGACACTTTATATATATGATACAAATAAATCTAAACACAAAAACCCCTTGTTTGTTTTTTTAGGTGCACATAAAGAGACTATTCAAAGATGCTCTATTGGTCAATATTCTTAACATGTGCAAAAATAAATGGAGCAGATATCTTATACCACTCTGTCTGTCTAGGCTTTTATCCATAACATGGCCCAGGCATAAAACAAGCCTTGGAAGGTAAATAAGCCTTGTCTGAGCAAGAACGGCCCATAGGGGTAAGAGCCTGTCTTCTGCAGCGTGAAACAGCTTGATGTAGTACAAATACACCCCCTGGACAGGACGCTAGTCTATCGCAGGGCCTTACCCCCAATCCATCTAATTAACGTTAAGTGCCAAGCAGAGAGGCATCAGGTCCCATTCTCAACTAGGCATTGAACCCCCAACCTTTCAAACTAATGGTGGATTCTTTAACCACAAGGCCAAGGCAGTTGTTTCACAATATATAGGTCCATTATCTATCTGGTTTTAGACATTCAATAAGGTATGCACCAAAATAACCCTCTGGGGCATTGGAGGGACTTGTCCCCCTCACTTATATGCCGACTACTCCTAGGATTTACCGACATACTGTACTGTACAACACACCTGCAAGTGTAGATGTAAACACACGTACATGTACACATATGCATCCACACATGCTTGACTCATATACACCACACACACACACACGTGTCCCCTGTGTGATCCCTGTGGTTACTTCTGCACACAGACGGCTCATCTCCTGCCTTGTCCCGGGCCCAGATTTATGGCGGTCCCCTCCGTTGCCTCTACAACTTGTTCCCCCTCAGGTTTTGTCCCGTTGTTCATCATTTTTTCATTTTTCAAGCCTCGCGCACGTGACACCATCAATTAGGATCTCTGGATACCTTGTCATTCAGAAATATAGGGCCTTTTTTCAGGGAAGAGGATAAAACAACAGGCTTTACACACAGCAGCAGCATATACCAGGGTTGCATTGGCGTGTCAAGCTGTGTGCAGTGATAGGTGAGTGGGAATCAAAGGCACATTAGTCGACTGAGATGATGTGGTATAAAGTAGACAATGTCATTATTACTACAGGTGTTTGGCCAACGCATAATGTGGCCATTATCTGAGCAGTAGCTCCAGCACTTCTCCCCTCGGTTCAGAGGTGTTTATTGGTTTATTAGGATCTCTTGCTGCCTCACTGTACTAACTTAATGCAATGGAATTGAAATGGAGCAAGATAGTGGTGTTCTCTCTCCTCTCCAGCAGCTGGGGGAACTGTGTCATGTACCCTGTTAATGTTATTTCATTACCAGACACGATTTAGTAGGCGCTGTGCCCTGCAGAGGTGACAATGAATTATAACGGGCAGTGTGTGTGTGTGCGTATTTGTGTGTGCCTATATCCGTGCATGTGCATTGTGTGTTATTTTGTGTGTCCGTGTGCAGTTGTACCGACATGAGCGGGAAAGAGACAGAGAAAGGGAGGAAGTCAGAGAGATACAGAGAGACTCTCTGGGGTTTAGAGCGAATGCTCATTAAGGCCTCCTATAGCACAGGGAGCTCATCCCTCACACTGCCAGCGTCTGGCTCTACTATGCTCTGCTTCCTCACTGAATCCTTTCCCCTGCTCTCTCTCCCCTCTCTCCTCTCTCCTATTTCTCCCCCCTCTCTCCCCTCTCTCCTCTCTCTCCCCCTCTCTCCTCTCTCCTCGCTCCCCTGATGTCTCTCTCCTCTTTTCTCTTTCCTCTCTCCCCTGCTCTCGCTCCTGCGCTCTCTCTCCTCTTTCCCCTCTCCTCTCTTCCCTGCTCTCTCTCCTCTCCCCTCTCTCCTCTTTCCTCTCTCCTCTCTCCGCTTTCCTCTCTCCTCTCTCTCCTCTCTTTCCTCTCTCCTCCCCAGCCTCACTATTAGCTCCTGTACTCAGAGGGTGCCATGATGCAGCCTGGTATGTGTGCATACGTTTGGGGGGGTGTTGTAGGAGCACGGGGGGGGGGGGGGGGGAGCCCGCTGTCGGCTTGATTACTCTAGCCAGCCAAACGCTTGACCCGCGGGCGGCAGGAGCATTATCCACCCCGGCCCTGCCTGTGTCTAATGGCCGCTCACCGTGATCAATGGCCTCTCTACCTGTTGAGCTGTGAAGCTCAGTACCCACACTCCACCAACTGGCTCCCGGGAAAGGCCACAAGACTCCTCAGGAAATACCTACGTGTCATACATCAGCATACTGTATATGTGTACATTAATTAGACTGTAGTGTCGTAGATCAAAGTGAGACGTAGATTCATCAGCTGATCAACACAAATAGCTATTTTTACACACCCCTGTCATGTCTTTGGCATCATTAAAAGTGAAGACTGTTATTTTATCATGTAACGGCTGTTGGAAGGAGAGGACCAAGGTGCAGCGTGGTATGTGTCCATATTTATTTAATGAACACAGAAATAACAAAAATAACAAAGAGAACGACCAAAACAGTTCTGGCTGGTGCAGACACACAACAGAAAACAATCACCCACAACTCAAAATAGGAAAACAGGCTACCTAAGTATGGTTCTCAATCAGAGACAACGATTGCCAGCTGCCTCTGATTGGGAACCATACCAGGCCAAACACATAGAGATATAAAACATAGAACACAAAACATAGAATGCCCACGCCAACTCACGCCCTGACCAAACTAAAATAGAGACATAAAAAAGGAACTAAGGTCAGGACGTGACATATCAAATCAATTATCTGTAATTATTATTACGTGATTAAACTAATCATGTAAATGTAATTAACTAGGAATTCAGGGCACCAAGGAAAATCTTCAGATTACAAAGTTATAATTTTCCTAATATAACTATTAGTCTTCTAATGAATGAATTATTATTTACCTCACGCCAGTCTCATTTCAAACGACGTAAATTGTTGGTTATCTGCACGAACCCAGCCTTTACTATGAATCATCCATACACCAATTGGCTTAATCATTTATTTACTAACTAAATAATCAAAGAAATCCATATTTAATTTTTTAACATTTTATTTCACCTTTATTTATCCAGGAAGGCTAGTTGAGAACAAGTTCTCATTTACAACTGCGACCTGGCCAAGATAAAGCAAAGCAGTTTGACACATACAACAACACAGAGTACCACATGGAATAAACAAAGATACAGTCAATAATAGTAATAGTAAGACTAGTAATTAGTGTCTAAGATTTGCTCTTATTCTGTAGGGATCAATAGTCTCAGAGTTTAGCCATTTCCAGCCGTGTAGCCAGTGTTCCACGTGGTATGGTTAGGAATTCAATAACTATTCGCAATCACAGCTCACGCTGTTGGTTTGCTTAGTCTTGGTACTCACACCTGTGCCACCTCAGTTTACACCGTGGTACGCGTGGTCTGAAAAGGATTTCCTCAGGAGGGGGTTTTATTCGTAACAGTGAAAAAGGCAGTTCTATGACGCCAGATCATGTCTGTGCTCACGAGGACGGGCCAATGACTTAGTTAAACTTTAAAGGGAATACAATTCTCTCACATTAAAAGTTTAACATCACATTACATCATTTCACAAATAGTTTCATCTTTATTCATACAATACATCCCCGTCCCTTAAGTGCCCACGGATCATTCCCACCTTCTCACAAGTGGACATTTTGATTCAAATTCCCATTTTGGGGGTTTATGAGTTCACCACGTGAAATCCTTTGTTCCCTCTGTGTCTCTCTCGCTGCAAGACCAGGGGGAGAGAGTCTCCGCCAGGAATTTATGGCCTGAGATAACAGAACCTGGGTGCAGGAGAGGGTGAGAGAGGGCAAAGCCACGATCTATACCCAGAAAGGACCATGTCATGACACTCCTTTAAATCAAATCAAATCAAATGTTATTGGTCACATACACATGGTTATCAGATGTTATTGCTTGTGCTTCTAGTTCCGACAGTGCTACAATATCTAATATCTAACAATTCCACAACAGATTCTTAATACACACAAATCTAAGAAAAGTAATGGAATAAGAATATATAAATATAAAAATATGGATGAGCAATGACAGTGGCATAGGCTAAGAGCAAACAGATAGTATAGGATACAGTATATACATATTAGATGAGTAATGCAAGATATGTAAACATTATTGAAGCTGTTTTTCAGTCTCTCAGTCCCAGATTTGATGCACCTGTACTGATCTTGGGGTGAACAGGCAGTGTTGTCCTTGATGATCTTTTTGGCCTGCCTGTGACAATGCCCCCGGTGACACGTTGTGCAGACTGCACCACCCTCTGGAGAGCCCTGCGGTTGTGGGCGGTGCAGTTGACGTACCAGGCGGGGATACAGCCTGACAGGATGCTCTCAATTGTGCATCTGTAAAAGTTTGTGAGATTTTTAGGTGACAAGCCGAATTTCTCCTGAGGTTGAAAAGGCTGTCCCATCGATGTGGATATGGGGGTTGCTCCCTCTGCTGTTTCCTGAAGTCCACAATCATTTCCTTTGTTTTGTTGATGTTGAGTGAGGGGTTATTTTCCTGACACCACACTCGGAGAGCCCTCACCTCCTCCCTGTAGGCTGTCTCATTGTTGTTGATAATCAAGCCTACTACTGTTGTGTCGTCTGCAAACTTGATGATTGAGTTGGAGGCGTGCATGGCCACGCAGTCTTAGGTGAACAGGGACTACAGGATCGGCCTGAGCACGCAACCTTGTGGGGCCCCAGTGTTGTGGATCAGCGAAATGGAGATGTTGTTTCCTATCTTCACCACCTGTGGGGGCACATCAGGAAGTCCAGGACCCAGTTGCACAGGGCGGGGTTGAGACTCAGGGCCTCAAGCTTAATGATGAGCTTGGAGGGTACTATGGTGTTGAATGCTGAGCTGTAGTCAATGAACAGAAGTCTTACTTATGTATTCCTCTTGTCCAGATGGGATAGGGCAGTGTGCCGTGTGATGGCGATTGTATCGTCTGTCGACCTATTGTGGCGGTAAGCAAGTTGAAGTGGGTCTAGGGTGACAGGTAATGTGGAGGTGATATGATCCTTGACTAGCCTCTCACTGCACTTCATGTGAGTGCTACGAGGCGATAGTAATTTAGTTTAGTAACCTTTGCATTCTTGGGTACAGGAACAATGGTGGCCATCTTGAAGCATGTGGGGACATCAGTCTGGGATTGGGAGCAATTGAATATGTCCGAAAACACGCCAGCCAGCTGGTCTGCTCATGCTCTGAGTACGCGGCTAGGGATGCCGTCTGGGTCGGCAGCCTTGCGAGGGTTAACACCTTTAAATGTCTTACTCATGTCGGCCACGGAGGAGGAGAGCCCACAGTCCTTGGTAGAGGGTCGCGTCGGTGGCACTGTTTTATCCTCAAAGCGGGCAAAGAAGGTGTTTAGTTTGTCTGTGAGCAAGACATCGGTGTCTGTGGTGTGGCTGGTTTTCTTTTTGTGGTCCGTGATCTGTAGACCCTGCCACATGCGTCTCGTGTCTGAGCTGTTGAATTGAGATTCCACTTTTGTCTCTATACTCACATTTTTCTTGTTTGATTGCCTTGCGGAGGCAATCAAACTACACTGTTTGTATTCTGCCATATTCCCAGTCACCTTTCCATGGTTAAATGGAATGGTTTGCACTTACAGTTTTGCGTGAATGCCGTCATCTAGTCACATTGGGTACAACATGTCCTTTACACTTCCTTATAAACTCACTCACGAATCAGCGTATCCGTCAATATTATCCTCAGTGGTTACCCGGAACATATCCCAGTCCGCGTGATAAAAACAATCTTGAAGCGTGGATTTCGATTGGTCAGACCAGCATTGACCAAACTTAGCACGGGTGCTTTCTGTTTGAGTTTCTGCCTATAGGAAGGGAGGAGCAAAACGTGGTCAGATTTGCCAAAAGGAGGGTGGGAATGGTCTTGTATGCATTGTGGAAGTTAGAGTAACAGTTGTCCAGCGTTTTTTCCAGCGCGAGGGCTAAAGACAATATGCTGATAGAATTTAGGTTGCCTTGTTCTCAAATTAGCTTTGTTAAAGTTCCCAGCTACTTGATCTCTGTCCATGAATGGCGTAGCAGTGCGGACGTGTTTTGTCGTTGTCCCGTGTACATTTTTATGTTTTTTTAATATTTTTTGTATATATTTCAATCTCTTTTTCCATTTTTAAATGAAATATACCTTCCGGAAACCCGCCTCACCCAATGTGATACGGATTTGCTATTTTTTAGACCTTATAGCTAGAACCTACATCAGAAGCTAGCCATCAGAAGCTAACCAGCTAATTAGATATTAGCTATTGATTAATTGTTAGCCACTGCTAACGGCCTTTATCTCAGACTCCAGAAGCTTTCAGCCTGGATAATACCTGCCAGTCTGCACAGCGCAATATCAACCCTGAGCATATTGGGCTGCTTTTCTCTACTCGGTAACACAGCTGATGCCTCCCAGACTCTTCACTAACACGACTAGAAGCCACTACATCACCGGATTCCTGCCGTAAGCTCTGGACCATTACTCTGAGTCATCTCAGCTAGCTAGTTGCTACCGAGTGGCCCAGCCCCGAAGCTAGCCTTGAGCCAGGCCCATCTCCCGGCCTGCTCAGCGGACCCTATGATCACTCGGCTACACTGCTGATGCCTCCCGGACTCTTCACTAACATGACTAGAAGCCACTACATCACCGGATTCCTGCAGTAAGCTCTGGACCTTTGCATCGGATCATCGCAGCTAGCTATCTGCTACCGAGTGGCTATAGTGGCTAATGCCCTTGTCCCGAAGCTAGCACCAGTTAGCCTCGAGCCAGGCGCATCTCCCGGCTAACAAACAAAATTACTCCAGCTACAATAACTCTTTTTCCAGTTGGCCTGGACCCTTTGTCGACACGGAGCCCCGCCGATCCATCACGACTGGTCTGCCGACGTAATTCCGTCTAATGTTCCCTCAACCAGCCATTGCCGGACGTTGGTGAAGACGCTTCTGCTAGTCCCGGCCTGCTAACTTTATGAATGCCGTGTCTCCCGCTTGCTAGCATAGTAACGACTACCTAACAGCTTCTCTGTTTCATCTATTGCTGTTCACTGGACCCTATGATCACTTGGCTACATAGCTGATGCCTGCTGGACTGTTCATTAATCACGGTACTCCATTTTGTTTATCTGTCAGCCCCAGCCTCGAACTCAGGCCTTGTGTGTAGTTAACTGACCCTCTCTGCCCATTCATCGCCATTTTACCTGTTGTTGTTGTCTTAAGCTGATTAGCTGCTGTTGTCTTACCCATTGTTGTCTTAGCTAGCTCTCTCAATCAACACCTGTGATTGCTGTATGCCTCGCTTTATGTCTCTTTCTAATGTCAATATGCCTAGTATATTGTTGTTTAGGGTAGTTATCATTGTTTTATTTTACTGCAGAGTCCCTAGTCCCACTCAACTTGCCTCAGATAGCTCTTTTTTCCAACCTCCCACACATGCAGTGACCTCACCTAGCATAACTAGTGCCTCCAGAGATGAACTAGTGCCTCCAACCTCTCTTTGTCACTCAATGCCTAGGTATACCTCCACTGTGCCCGCACCCTACCATACACCTGTCTGTACATTATGCCCTGAATCTATCCTATCATGTCCAGAAATCTGCTCTTTTTATTCTCTGTCCCCAACGCACTAGACGACCAGTTTTGATAGCCTTTAGCCATACCCTCATCCTACTCCTCCTCTGTTCCTCGGGTGATGTAGAGGTTAACCCAGGCCCTGTGTGCCCCCAGGCACTCTCATTTGTTGACTTCTGCAACCATAAAAGCCTTGGTTTCATGCACGTTAACATCAGAAGCCTCCTCCCTAAGTTTGTTTTACTCACTGCTTCAGCAGACTCCGTCAACCCTGATTTCCTTGCCGTGTCTGAATTCTGGATAAGGAAGGCCACCAACAATTCTGAGATTTCCATCCCTAACTACAACATTTCCCATCAAGATAGAACTGCCAAAGGGGGAGGAGTTGCAATCTACTGCAGAGAATTGATTACCCCCCATCTATCTTCAGAGTTCATTCTGTTAGAAGACCTAAACTGGGATATGCTTAACACCCCGGCCGTCCTATAATTTAAGCTAGATGCCCTCAATCTCACACAATTATTAAGGAACCCACCAGGTACAACCCTAAATCCGTAAACATGTGCACCCTCATAGATATTATCCTGACCAACTTGCCCTCAAAATACACCTCTGCAGTTTTGAATCAGGATCTCAGCAATCACTGCCTCATTGCCTGCATCCATTATGGGTCCACGGTCAAACAACCACCCCTCGTCAAACGCTCCTTAAAACACTTCTGCGAACAAGCCTTTCTCATCGACCTGGCACGGATTTCCTGGAAGGATATTTACCTCATCCCATCAGTAGAGGATGCCTGGTTGTTCTTAAAAAGTAATTTCCTCACTATCTTAAATAAGCATGCCCCTTTCAAAAAATGTAGAACTAAGAACAGATGTAGCCCTTGGTTCACTCCAGACAGGCTGACCTCAACCAGCACAAAAACATCCTGTGGCGTACTGCACTAGCATCGAATAGTCGCCGCGATATGCAACTTTTCAGGGAAGTCAGGAACCAATACACACAGTCAGTTAGGAAAGCAAAGGCTAGCTTTTTCAAACAGAAATTTGCACCCAGCTCTAACTCCCAAAAGTTCTGGGGCACTGTAAAGTCCATGGAGAATAAGAGCACCTCCTCCCAGCTGCCCACTGCACTGAGGCTAGGAAACACTGTCACCACCGATAAATCCACAATAATTGCGAATTTCAATAAGCATTTCTATTCGGCTGGCCATGATTTTCTCCTGGTTACCCCAACAGCCAACAGCTACGCACCCCCCTCAGATGTTAGCAGATGTTCTGAAAGAGCTTCAAAACTTGGACCTGTACAAATCAGCAGGGCTAGACAATCTGTACCCTCTCTTTCTAAAATTATCCGCCACCATTGTTGCAACCCCTATTACTAGTCTGTTCAACCTCTCTTTCGTATTGTCTGGGATTCCTAAAGATTGGAAAGCTGCCGCGGTTATCCCCCTCTTCAAAGGGGGTGACACTCTAGACCCAAACTGTTACAGATTATATCCATCCTGCCCTGCCTTTCTAAAGTCTTTGAAAGCCAAGTTAACAAACAGATCACTGACCATTTCGAATCCCACCGTACCTTCTCCCCTGTGCAATCCGGTATCTGAGCTGGTCACGGGTGCACCTCAGCCACGCTCAAGGCCCTAAACGTTATCATAACCGGCATCGATAAAAGACAGTACTGTGCATCCATCTTCATCGACCTGGCCATGGCTTTGGACTCTGTGAAGCACCGTATTCTTATCGGCAGACTCAACAGCCTTGGTTTCTCAAATGACTGCCTCGCCTGGTTCACCAACTACTTCTCAGATAGATTTCAGTGTGTCAAATTGGAGGGCCTGTTGTCCGGACCTCTGGCAGTCTCTATGGGGTTACCACAGGGTTCAATTCTCGGGTCGACTCTTTTCTCTGTATATATCAACGATGTCGCTCTTGCTGCAGGTGATTCCTTGATCCACCTCTACACAGACGACATCATTCTGTATACATCTGGCCCACTTTGAACACTGTGTTAACAAATCTCCAAATGAGCTTCAATGCCATACTTGTTCCGTTGCCTCCAACTGCTCTTAAACGCAGTATAACTAAATACATGCTTTTCAACCGATCGCTGCCCACACTTGCCCGTCCGACTAGCATCACTACTCTGGATGGTTCTGACTTAGAATATGTGGACAACTACAAATACCTAGGTGTCTGGCTAGACTGTAAACTCTCCTTCCAGACTCATATTAAGCATCTCCAATCCAAAATTAAATCTAGAATCGGCTTCATATTTCACAACAAAGCCTCCTTCACTCACGCTGCCAAACATACCCTCGTAAAACTGACCATCCTACTGATCCTCGACTTCGGCAATGTAATTTACAAAATAGCTTCCAACACTCTACTCAGCAAACTGGATGCAGTCTATCACAGTGCCATCCGTTTTGTCACCAAAGCCCCATATACTACCCACCACTGTGACCTGTATGCTCTCGTCGGCTGGCCCTCGCTATATATTCGTCGCCAGACCCACTGGCTCCAGGTCATCTACAAGTCTCTGCTAGGTAAAGCTCCATCTTATCTAAGCTCACTGGTCACCACATCACACGCGCTCCAGCAGGTATATCTCACTGGTCATCCCCAAAGCCAACACCTCTTTGGCCGCCTTTCCTTCACGTTCTCTGGAACGAATTGCAAAAATCGCTGAAGTTGGAGACTTATAACTCCCTCACTAGCTTTAAGCATCAGCTGTCTGAGCAGCTTACCAATCGCTGCACCTGTACACAGCCCATCTGTAAATAGCCCAATCAACTACCTACGTAATCCCCATGTTGATTTTATTTACTTTTTTTTGCTATTTTGCACACCAGTATTTCTACTTGCACATCATCATCAGCACATCTATAACTCAAGTGTTAATTTGCTAAATTGTAATTACTTCGCTACTATGGCCTATTTATTGCCTTACCTCTTTACGCCATTTGCACACACTGTCTATAGATTTTTCTATTGCGTTATTGACTGTACTTTTGCTTACCCCATGTGTAACTCTGTGTTGTTGTTTTTTGTCGCACTGCTTTGCTTTATCTTGGCTAGGTCGCAGTTGTAAATGATAACTTGTTCTCAATTGGCCTACCTGCGTAAATAAAGGTGAAATAAAAAATAAAAAAATAAATGCAGCCTCAGGGTATATGGTTTCCAGTTTGCATAAAGTCCAGTGAAGTTCCTTGAGGGCCGTCGTGGCCTCGGCTTGATGGGGGATATACACGGCTGTGACAATAATGGAAGAGAATTCTCTTGGGAGATAATACGGTCAGCATTTGATTGTGAGGAATTCTAGGTCAGGTGAACAAAAGGACTTGAGTTCCTGTATGTTGTTAAAATTACACCATGAGTCGTTAGTCATGAACATACACCCCTACCCTTCTTCTTCCCGGAGTGATGTTTATTCCTGTTGGCGTGACACACCGAGAATCAAGGTGGCTTTACCGACTCCGACAGCATGTTTCCGTGAAACAGAGTATGTCATCCCTGATGTCTCTATGGAAAGCAACAACAACAAAAAAGTCGTATTCCTGGTCGTAGTGCTGGTAAGTTGACGTCACTCTGATATCCCAACATTTTTCCCGGCTGTATATAATAACACTTAAGATATTCTGGGCTAACAATGTAAGAAATAATACATAAAAAACAAAATACTGCAAAGTTTCCTAAGGACTAGAAGTGAGGCAGCCCTCTCTGTCGGCGCCATCTTGCTTTATGCCTGAATATGAAGTTTATCTACAGTACCACTCAAAAGTTTGGACACACCTACTCATTTCAAGGGATTTTCTTCATTATTACTAGTATCTACTGTTGTAGAATCAAAACTATTAAATAACACATGGAATCATGTAGTAACCAAAAAAGTGTTCAACAAATCAAAATGTATTTTATATTTTAGATCCTTCAAGGCAAAGTAGCCACCCTTTGCCTTGATGACAGGTTTGCACACTCTTGGCATTCTCTTCATGAGGTAGTCACCTGGAATGCATTTCAATTTACAGGTGTGCCTTGTTAAAAGTTCATTTGTGGAATTTATTTCCTTCTTAGTGTGCTTGAGCCAGTCAGTTATGTTGTGACAAGGTAGAGGTGGTATACAGAAGATAGCCCTATTTGGTAAAAGATCCATATTATGGCAAGAACATCTCAAATAAGCAAAGAGAAATGACTGTCCATCATTACTTTAAGACATGAAGGTCAGTCAATCCGGAAAATGTCAAGAACTCTTTCTGGCTCTCATGAAGACCGCCACAGGAAAGGAAGACCCAGAGTTACCTCTGCTGCAGAGGATAAGTTCATTAGAGATACCAGCCTCAGAAATTGCAGCCCAAATAAATGCTTCACAGAGTTCAAGTAACAGACACATCTCAACATCAACTGTTCAGAGAAGACTGCGAGAATCAGGCCTTCCTGGTCGTATTACTGCAAAGAAACCACTACTGAAGGACACCAATAAGAATAAGATAGTTGCTTGGGCCAAGAAACATGAGCAATGGACATTAGACCGGTGGAAATCTGTCCTTTGGTCTGATGAGTCCAAATTTGAGATTGTTGGTTCCAACCGCCGTCTTTGTAAAATGCAGAGTAGGTGAACGGAAGATCTCCACATGCGTGCTTCCCACCGTGAAGCATGAAGGAGAAGGAGGTGTGATGGTGTGGGGGTGCTTTTCTTGTGACACTGTCAGTGATTTATTTAGAATTCAAGGCCCATTTAACCAGCATGGCTACCACAGCATTCTGCAGCGATACGCCATCCCATCTGGTTTGCGCTTAGTGGGACTATCATTTGTTTTTCAACAGGACAATAACCCAACACACCTCCAGGCTGTGTAAGGGCTATGTGACCGAGAAGGAGAGTGATGGAGTGCTGCATCAGATGACCTGGCCTCCACAATCACCCAACCTCAACCCAATTGAGGTGGTTTGGGATGAGTTGAGAATAGACTGATGAAAATTATTTGTTTCTGGCCATTTTGAGCCTGTAATCGAACCCACAAATGCTGATGCTCCAGATACTCAACTAGTCTAAAGAAGGGCAGTTTTATTGTTTCTTTAATCAGAACAACATCTTTCAGCTGTGCGATCATAATTGCGAAAGGGTTTTCTAATGATCAATTATAATTTTAAAATGATAAACTTGAATTAGCTAACATAACGTGCTGTTGTTACACAGGAGTGATGGTTGCTGATAATGGATCTCTGTACGCCTATGTAATTCCATAAAGAATCTGCCATTTCCAGCTACAACAGTCATTTACCACATTTTATTTTACTAGGCAAGTCAGTTAAGAACAAATTCTTATTTTCAATGACGGCCTAGGAACAGTGGAGCAGAACGACCTTCTCAGCTCAGGGATTTGAACTTGCAACCTTTTGGTTACTAGTCCAACGCTCTAACCACTAGGCTACCCTGTCGCCCCACATTAACAATGTCTACACTGTATTTCTGATAAATTTGATGTTACTTTAATGGACAAAAATGTGCCTTTCTTTAAAAAACAAGGACATTTATAAGTGACCCCAAACCTTTGAACAGTATTGTGTCTGATTCTTATGAGAGGTTTTTTATTCTGGTTCTACTGTTGCCTCTTTATCCCTTTCACATCAAACCCACACATTATATACATGACTTAGCAGTGTCTTACAGCAGTGTACTTCCTGTACCCTCTACATTAACCAGGTTTATCTCCCTGTGCGTCATGTCCCATTACGTTTTCCTCTTAAACAAAACCCACCGCCGTACTTGATCTTTCCCAACTCCCATTTGTCCTCTGGATCTCCAAGGTTACCACGTCCATCAATGTCCCAGCGCAGGGAGAGATCTGTCAACAAACTTCTGAGGACTTTCTCACTTGGCAAACTTAAAGGGGGAACTAGCTATCGCAGGTGTCCCAGGAGGTAATCAAGCCACTCCGCTCCCTCCATGTGCCTGTATCTTTAAACAGAATAGATAAAGGAGGCACGGGTCACGCTGGAGAGCACAGGTACTCGGCAGGAAAAGTTCAGCGTATTGATGTGCTGCAAAGGACTGCGACTTCACAGAGCTAGGAGCCCGTCAGGTTGCTGGCATAGTACCTGTTCAGGTACTCATAAGGGATACAGGTTAGCACCCCAAGAAATTGACTTGCCAAGAAGATTGCTCACTCTCTCTCTGGCTTAAAATGGATAAATGACATGCTTCTCCACTGGAAACTAATGATCCACCAATGTATTTCTGTCTTGGTGCTGAGAGTGGAGAAGAGCCTTTGATGATGGAGAATTTTCTTGGTGCTGAGAGTGGAGAAGAGTCGTTGATGATGGAGAATTGTCTTGGTGCTGAGAGTGGAGAAGAGTCTTTGATGATGGAGAATTGTGGCTGACACATAAAAGCTGGAGGGCCCCCCGAGACGCTCCCTATCCCTCATGCTACTTAGTTATGTGTTACACTGTTATCACTATGGTAACCCAGAGTTATTTAATTTTATCGTCGCCACCAAAGTTCAAGCTGAAGGCAGAGCCTATAGTGAGAGAGAGAGCAGAGTTGTCTCTTTCACTCTCTCTCCTCTCTGTCTATCTCTCCTTTGTTTCTGTCTCCTTGAGTTAGGAGTTCTGCTTTGCTAGTGTGCATCTGTAGAGACCTGTTATTGTATGTATGAGATGTTAAATGATATTGAAAGGAGGAACCGTTGGTTTGACTCTCCTTCCCCCCTCCTGCTCCTCAGGTCAGGCTAACCAGTATGAATAAACATGAGGTCTCAACGTCGGTCAACTGTTTGGGAGTGATAAGCTGCTCATGTGTTTGACTCGAGCCAAACAGCAGTAGAGTGCCTCGCTTGGCCAGTGTACTGAAGTCAGTCGTCCAAGGACGGAATGGTGTGGGTAAAGGTCAAGGTATTGAGTTGTGAACATACAGAATTGTCACTCTGATCTTTTTATTGTGAGTTCTCCTTCTTGACGCTACCCATCCCTGTCGCGGGATCATTTCCGTCAGCAACCACTGAATAGCATAGCGCAACAAATAATATTACTAAAAAATATTAATATTCATGAAATCACAAGTGAAATATAGTGAAACACAGCTTAGCCTTTTGTTAATCACCCTGTCGTCTCAGATTTTGAAATGATGCTTTACAGCGATAGCAAGACAAGCGTTTGTGTAAGTTTATCGATAGCCTAGCATAGCATTATGTACACTTAGCATCAGGAATCTTGGTCACGAAAATCAGAAAAGCAATCAAATTAACCGTTTACCTTTGATGATCTTTGGATGTTTTCACTCACGAGACTCCCAGTTACATAACAAATGTTCCTTTTGTTCCATAAAGATAATTTTTATACCCAAAATACCTCCGTTTGTTTGTCGCGTTATGTTCAGAAATCTACAGGAAAGAACAGTCACGACAACGCAGACGGAAATTCCAAATAATATCCATAATGTCCACAGAAACATGTCAAACGTTTTTTATAATCATTCCTCAGGTAGTTTTAAAAATACATATTCGATAATATATCAACCGAGTGTGTAGGTTTTTCAATAACAGTGGGAGGAACAATGGCGGCTTTACTCTGTGTCGCAATAACTCACTCTGAGAGCCCCCACCTATCCACTTACGCAATGTGATCTTTCACGCTCATTTTTCAAAATAAAAGCCTGAAACTATGTCTAAAGACTGTTGACACCTTAGGGAAGTCAGAGAAAAATGAATCTGGTTGATATCCCTTTAAATGGAGGATAGGCATGCATAGGAACAGAAGGGTTTCAAAATAAGAGGCATATCTACTGCATTATTTAGCTGTATAACCACTTCCAAGCTAATGGGGCAAGGAAACTTTCCCTGAGAAAATGTGAAATGTTCGAGTCTTTTCCTCCCATCTCTATTTTTACTTTCTCATTTCGGCATGAGTTGATTTGATTTGAAGCCTGCCACTTTCAGTTTGACTTGAGCTCCTACAGTGGGGAAAAAAAGTATTTAGTCAGCCACCAATTGTGCAAGTTCTCCCACTTAAAAAGATGAGAGAGGCCTGTAATTTTCATCATAGGTACACTTCAACTATGACAGACAAAATGAGAAAAAAAATCCTGAAAATCACATTGTAGGATTTTTTATAAATTTATTTGCAAATTAAGGTGGAAAATAAGTATTTGGTCAATAACAAAAAAGTTCAAACTTTGTTATATACCCTTTGTTGGCAATGACAGAGGTCAAACGTTTTCTGTAAGTCTTCACAAGGTTTTCACACACTGTTGCTGGTATTTTGGCCCATTCCTCCATGCAGATCTCCTCTAGAGCAGTGATGTTTTGGGGCTGTTGCTGGGCAACACGGACTTTCAACTCCCTCCAAAGTGCAGTTAATTGATTGTTTAGTGTTGTGTTGTGTAGTGGCTTTGCTGGCATGCATCTAAAAAAATGCTAAAATCACCACTGTGACAGAGACATGGGGATGAGAAGGTGTGTTGTATCTAATGAGGCTGACATAGACATGAGATGTGAGGGTGTGTTGTATCTAATGAGGCTGACAGAGGCATGGGGATGTTTAGGGTGTGTTGTATCTAATGAGGCTGACAGAGACATGGGGATGTGAGGGTGTGTTGTATCTAATGAGGCTGACAGAGACATGGGGATGTGAGGGTTTGTTGTATCTAATGAGGCTGACAGAGACATAGGGATGTGAGGGTGTGTTGTATCTGATGGGGCTGACAGAGACATGGGATATGAGGGTGTGTTGTATCTAATGAGTCTGACAGAGATATGGGGATGAGAAGGTGTGTTGTTTCTGATGGGGCTGACAGAGACATGGGGATATGAGGGTGTGTTGTATCTAATGAGGCTGACAGAGACATGGGGATATGAGGGTGTGTTGTATCTGATAAGGCTGACAGAGACATGGGGATTTGAGGGTGTGTTGTATCTAATGAGGCTGACAGAGACATGGGGATATCAGGGTGTGTTGTATCTAATGAGGATGAGAGAGACATGGGGATGTGAGGGTGTGTTGTATCTAATATGGCTGACAGAGACATGGGGGTATGAGGGTGTATTGTATCTGATGAGGCTGACAGAGACATGGGGATGAGAAGGTGTGTTGTTTCTGATGGGGCTGACAGAGACATGGGGATATGAGGGTGTGTTGTATCTGATGAGGCTGACAGAGACATCGGGATGAGAAGGTGTGTTGTTTCTGATGGGGCTGACAGAGACATGAGATATGAGGGTGTGTTGTATCTAATGAGGCTGACAGAGACATGTGGATGTGAGTGTGTTGTATCTGATGGGGCTGATAGAGACATGGGGATGTGAGGGTGTGTTGTATCTGATGAGGCTGACAGAGACATGGGGATGTGAGGGTGTGTTGTATCTAATGAGGCTGACAGAGACATGGGATGTGAGGGTGTGTTGGATCTAATGAGGCTGACAGAGACATGGGGATATGAGGGTGTGTTGTATCTAATGAGGCTGACAGAGACATGGGGTATGAGTGTGTGTTATATCTAATGAGGCTGACAGAGACATGGGGATATGAGGGTGTGGTGTATCTGATGGGGCTGACAGAGACATGGGGATGTGAGGGTGTGTTGTTTCTGATGGGGCTGACAGAGACATGGGGATGTGAGGGTGTGTTGTATCTAATGAGGCTGACAGAGACATGGGGATGTGAGGGTGTGTTGTATCTGATGAGGCTGACAGAGATATGGGGATGAGAAGGTGTGTTGTTTCTGATGGGGCTGACAGAGACATGGGGATGTGAGGGTGTGTTGTATCTAATGAGGCTGACAGAGACATGGGGATGTGAGGGTGTGTTGTATCTAATGAGGCTGACAGAGACATGGGGATATGAGGGTGTGTTGTATCTGATAAGGCTGACAGAGACATGGGGGTATGAGGGTGTGTTGTATCTGATGAGGCTGACAAAGCCATGGGGATGAGAAGGTGTGTTGTTTCTGATGGGGCTGACAGAGACATGGGGATTTGAGGGTGTGTTGTATCTAATGAGGCTGACAGAGACATGGGGATATGAGGGTGTGTTGTATCTGATAAGGCTGACAGAGACATGGGGATGTGAGGGTGCGTTGTATCTGATGAGGCTGACAGAGACATGGGGATGAGAAGGTGTGTTGTTTCTGATGGGGCTGACAGAGACATGGGGATGTGAGGGTGTGTTGTATCTAATGAGGCTGACAGAGACATGGGGATATCAGGGTGTGTTGTATCTAATGAGGCTGAGAGAGACATGGGGATGTGAGGGTGTGTTGTATCTAATGAGGCTGACAGAGACATGGGGGAATGAGGGTGTTTTGTATCTAATGAGACTGACAGAGACATGGGGGTATGAGGGTGTGTTGTATCTGATGAGGCTGACAGAGACATCGGGATGAGAAGGTGTGTTGTTTCTGATGGGGCTGACAGGGACAAGGAGATATGAGGGTGTGTTGTATCTAATGAGGCTGACAGAGACATGGGGATGTGAGGGTGTGTTGTATCTGATGAGGCTGACAGAGACATGGGGATGTGAGGGTGTGTTGTATCTAATGAGGCTGACAGAGACATGGGATGTGAGGGTGTGTTGTATCTAATGAGGCTGACAGAGACATGGGGATATGAGGGTGTGTTGTATCTAATGAGGCTGACAGAGAAATGGGGTATGAGTGTGTGTTATATCTAATGAGGCTGACAGAGACGTGGGGATATGAGGGTGTGTTGTATCTGATGGGGCTGACAGAGACATTGGGATGTGAGGGTGTGTTGTATCTAATGAGGCTGACAGAGAAATGGGGATATGAGGGTGTGTTGTATCTGATGGGGCTGACAGAGACATGGGGATGTGAGGTTGTGTTGTATCTCATGAGGCTGACAGAGACATGGGGATGTGAGGGTGTTGTTTCTGATGGGGCTGACAGAGACATGGGGATATGAGGGTGTGTTGTATCTAATGAGGCTGACAGAGACATGGGGATGTGAGGGTGTGTTGTATCTAATGAGGCTGACAGAGACATGGGGATATGAGGGTGTGTTGTATCTAATGAGGCTGACAGAGAAATGGGGTATGAGTGTGTGTTATATCTAATGAGGCTGACAGAGACATGGGGATATGAGGGTGTGTTGTATCTAATGAGGCTGACAGATACATGGGGATGAGAAGGTTTGTTGTTTCTGATGAGGCTGACAGAGACATGTGGATGTGAGTGTGTTGTATCTGATGGGACTGATAGAGACATGGGGATGTGAGGGTGTGTTGTATCTGATGAGGCTGACAGAGACATGGGGATGTGAGGGTGTGTTGTATCTAATGAGGCTGACAGAGACATGGGGATGTGAGGGTGTGTTGGATCTAATGAGGCTGACAGAGACATGGGGGTATGAGGGTGTGTTGTATCTGATGGGGCTGACAGAGACATGGGGATATGAGGGTGTGTTGTATCTAATGAGCCTGACAGAGACATGGGGATATCAGGGTGTGTTGTATCTAATGAGGCTGAGGGAGACATGGGGATGTGAGGGTGTGTTGTATCTAATATGGCTGACAGAGACATGGGTGTATGAGGGTGTGTTGTATCTAATGAGGCTGACAGAGACATGGGGATGTGAGGGTGTGTTCTATCTAATGAGGCTGACAGAGACATGGGGGTATGAGGGTGTGTTGTATCTGATGAGGCTGACAGAGACATCGGGATGAGAAGGTGTGTTGTTTCTGATGGGGCTGACAGAGACATGGAGATATGAGGGTGTGTTGTATCTAATGAGGCTGACAGAGACATGTGGATGTGAGGGTGTGTTGTATCTGATGGGGCTGATAGAGACATGGGGATGTGAGGGTGTGTTGTATCGGATGAGGCTGACAGAGACATGGGGATGTGAGGGTGTGTTGTATCTAATGAGGCTGATAGAGACATGGGGATATGAGGGTGTGTTGTATCTAATGAGGCTGACAGATACATGGGGTATGAGTGTGTGTTACATCTAATGAGGCTGACAGAGACATGGGGATATGAGGGTGTGTTGTATCTGATGGGGCTGACAGAGACATGGGGATGTGAGGGTGTGTTGTATCTAATGAGGCTGACAGAGACATGGGGATGTGAGGGTGTGTTGTATCTGATGAGGCTGACAGAGACATGGGGATGTGAGGGTGTGTTGTTTCTGATGGGGCTGACAGAGACATGGGGATGTGAGGGTGTGTTGTATCTAATGAGGCTGACAGAGACATGGGGATGTGAGGGTGTGTTGTATCTGATGAGGCTGACAGAGATATGGGGATGAGAAGGTGTGTTGTTTCTGATGGGGCTGACAGAGACATGGGGATGTGAGGTTGTGTTGTATCTAATGAGGCTGAGAGAGACATGGGGATGTGAGGGTGTGTTGTATCTAATGAGGCTGACAGAGACATGGGGATATCAGGGTGTGTTGTATCTAATGAGGCTGACAGAGACATGGGGGTATGAGGGTGTGTTGTATCTAATGAGGCTGACAGAGACATGGGGGTATGAGGGTGTGTTGTATCTGATGAGGCTGACAGAGACATCGGGATGAGAAGGTTTGTTGTTTCTGATGGGGCTGACAGACACATGGAGATATGAGGGTGTGTTGTATCTAATGAGGCTGACAGAGACATGGGGATATGAGGGTGTGTTGTATCTGATGGGACTGACAGAGACATGGGGATGTGAGGGTGTGTTGTATCTAATGAGGCTGAGAAAGACATGGGGATGTGAGGGTGTGTTGTATCTGATGAGGCTGACAGAGATATGGGGATGAGAAGGTGTGTTGTTTCTGATGGGGCTGACAGAGACATGGGGTTTTGAGGGTGTGTTGTATCTAATGATCCTGACTGAGACATGGGGATGTGAGGGTGTGTTGTATCTAATAAAAATTACAGAGACATGGGGATGTGAGGGTGTGTTGTATCTGATGGGGCTGACAGAGACATGGGGATGAGAAGGTGTGTTGTATCTAATGAGGCTGACAGAGGCATGGGGATGTGAGGGTGTGTTGTATCTAATGAGGCTGACAGAGACATGGGGATATCAGGGTGTGTTGTATCTAATGAGGCTGACAGAGACATGGGGATGTGAGGGTGTGTTGTATCTAATGAGGCTGACAGAGACATGGGATGTGAGGGTGTGTTGTATCCAATGAGGCTGACAGAGAGATGGGGACGTGAGGGTGTGTTGTATCTAATGAGCCTGACAGAGACATGGGATGTGAGGGTGTGTTGTATCTAATGATCCTGACTGAGACATGGGGATGTGAGGGTGTGTTGTATCTAATAAAAATGACAGAGACATGGGGATGTGAGGGTGTGTTGTATCTGATGGGGCTGACAGAGACATGGGGATGAGAAGGTGTGTTGTATCTAATGAGGCTGACAGAGGCATGGGGATGTGAGGGTGTGTTGTATCTAATGAGGCTGACAGAGTCATGG
The DNA here is from genome assembly GCF_045791955.1 of Oncorhynchus clarkii lewisi. Taxonomy (NCBI): domain Eukaryota; kingdom Metazoa; phylum Chordata; class Actinopteri; order Salmoniformes; family Salmonidae; genus Oncorhynchus; species Oncorhynchus clarkii. Next base: position 48,956,955 of record NC_092159.1, on the reverse strand, counting down.
GGGGATGAGGGTGTGTTGTATCTAATGAGGCTGACATAGACATGGGGGTATGAGGGTGTTTTGTATCTGATGAGGCTGACAGAGACATCGGGATGAGAAGGTGTGTTGTTTCTGATGGGGCTGACAGAGACATGGAGATATGAGGGTGTGTTGTATCTAATGAGGCTGACAGAGACATGGGGATGTGAGGGTGTGTTGTATCTGATGAGGCTGACAGAGACATGGGGATGTGAGGGTGTGTTGTATCTAATGAGGCTTACAGAGACATGGGGATATGAGGGTGTGTTGTATCTAATGAGGCTGACTGAGACATGGGGATGTGAGGGTGTGTTGTATCTAATAAAAATTACAGAGACATGGGGATGTGAGGGTGTGTTGTATCTGATGGGGCTGACAGAGACATGGGGATGAGAAGGTGTGTTGTATCTAATGAGGCTGACAGAGGCATGGGGATGTGAGGGTGTGTTGTATCTAATGAGGCTGACAGAGACATGGGGATATCAGGGTGTGTTGTATCTAATGAGGCTGACAGAGACATGGGGATGTGAGGGTGTGTTGTATCTAATGAGGCTGACAGAGACATGGGATGTGAGGGTGTGTTGTATCCAATGAGGCTGACAGAGAGATGGGGACGTGAGGGTGTGTTGTATCTAATGAGCCTGACAGAGACATGGGATGTGAGGGTGTGTTGTATCTAATGATCCTGACTGAGACATGGGGATGTGAGGGTGTGTTGTATCTAATAAAAATGACAGAGACATGGGGATGTGAGGGTGTGTTGTATCTGATGGGGCTGACAGAGACATGGGGATGAGAAGGTGTGTTGTATCTAATGAGGCTGACAGAGGCATGGGGATGTGAGGGTGTGTTGTATCTAATGAGGCTGACAGAGACATGGGGGGATGAGGGTGTGTTGTATCTAATGAGGCTGACATAGACATGGGGGTATGAGGGTGTTTTGTATCTGATGAGGCTGACAGAGACATCGGGATGAGAAGGTGTGTTGTTTCTGATGGGGCTGACAGAGACATGGAGATATGAGGGTGTGTTGTATCTAATGAGGCTGACAGAGACATGGGGATGTGAGGGTGTGTTGTATCTGATGAGGCTGACAGAGACATGGGGATGTGAGGGTGTGTTGTATCTAATGAGGCTTACAGAGACATGGGGATATGAGGGTGTGTTGTATCTAATGAGGCTGACAGAGACATGGGGATATGAGGGTGTGTTGTATCTGATGGGGCTGACAGAGACATTGGGATGTGAGGGTGTGTTGTATCTAATGAGGCTGATAGAGACATGGGGATATGAGGGTGTGTTGTATCTAATGAGGCTGACAGATACATGGGGTATGAGTGTGTGTTACATCTAATGAGGCTGACAGAGACATGGGGATATGAGGGTGTGTTGTATCTGATGGGGCTGACAGAGACATGGGGATGTGAGGGTGTGTTGTATCTAATGAGGCTGACAGAGACATGGGGATGTGAGGGTGTGTTGTATCTGATGAGGCTGACAGAGACATGGGGATGTGAGGGTGTGTTGTTTCTGATGGGGCTGACAGAGAGATGGGGACGTGAGGGTGTGTTGTATCTAATGAGCCTGACAGAGACATGGGATGTGAGGGTGTGTTGTATCTAATGATCCTGACTGAGACATGGGGATGTGAGGGTGTGTTGTATCTAATAAAAATGACAGAGACATGGGGATGTGAGGGTGTGTTGTATCTGATGGGGCTGACAGAGACATGGGGATGAGAAGGTGTGTTGTATCTAATGAGGCTGACAGAGGCATGGGGATGTGAGGGTGTGTTGTATCTAATGAGGCTGACAGAGACATGGGGGGATGAGGGTGTGTTGTATCTAATGAGGCTGACATAGACATGGGGGTATGAGGGTGTTTTGTATCTGATGAGGCTGACAGAGACATCGGGATGAGAAGGTGTGTTGTTTCTGATGGGGCTGACAGAGACATGGAGATATGAGGGTGTGTTGTATCTAATGAGGCTGACAGAGACATGGGGATGTGAGGGTGTGTTGTATCTGATGAGGCTGACAGAGACATGGGGATGTGAGGGTGTGTTGTATCTAATGAGGCTTACAGAGACATGGGGATATGAGGGTGTGTTGTATCTAATGAGGCTGACAGAGACATGGGGATATGAGGGTGTGTTGTATCTGATGGGGCTGACAGAGACATTGGGATGTGAGGGTGTGTTGTATCTAATGAGGCTGATAGAGACATGGGGATATGAGGGTGTGTTGTATCTAATGAGGCTGACAGATACATGGGGTATGAGTGTGTGTTACATCTAATGAGGCTGACAGAGACATGGGGATATGAGGGTGTGTTGTATCTGATGGGGCTGACAGAGACATGGGGATGTGAGGGTGTGTTGTATCTAATGAGGCTGACAGAGACATGGGGATGTGAGGGTGTGTTGTATCTGATGAGGCTGACAGAGACATGGGGATGTGAGGGTGTGTTGTTTCTGATGGGGCTGACAGAGACATGGGGATGTGAGGGTGTGTTGTATCTAATGAGGCTGACAGAGACATGGGGATGTGAGGGTGTGTTGTATCTGATGAGGCTGACAGAGATATGGGGATGAGAAGGTGTGTTGTTTCTGATGGGGCTGACAGAGACATGGGGATGTGAGGGTGTGTTGTATCTAATGAGGCTGAGAGAGACATGGGGATGTGAGGGTGTGTTGTATCTAATGAGGCTGACAGAGACATGGGGGTATGAGGGTGTGTTGTATCTAATGAGGCTGACAGAGACATGGGGGTATGAGGGTGTGTTGTATCTGATGAGGCTGACAGAGACATCGGGATGAGAAGGTTTGTTGTTTCTGATGGGGCTGACAGAGACATGGGGATATGAGGGTGTGTTGTATCTAATGAGGCTGACAGAGACATGGGGATGTGAGGGCGTGTTGTATCTAATGAGGCTGACAGAGACATGGGGATGTGAGGGTGTGTTGTATCTAATGAGGCTGACAGAGACATGGGGATGAGAAGGTTTGTTGTTTCTGATGGGGCTGACAGAGACATGGGGATATGAGGGTGTGTTGTATCTAATGAGGCTGACAGAGTCATGGGGATATCAGGGTGTGTTGTATCTAATGAGGCTGACAGAGACATGGGGATTTGAGGGTGTATTGTATCTGATGAGGATGACAGAGAGATGGGGATGTGAGGGTGTGTTGTATCTGATGAGGCTGACAGAGACATGGGGATGTGAGGGTGTGTTATATCTGATGAGGCTGACAGAGACATGGGGATATCAGGGTGTGTTGTATCTAATGAGGCTGACAGAGACATGGGGATGTGAGGGTGTGTTGTATCTAATGAGGCTGAGAAAGACATGGGGATGTGAGGGTGTGTTGTATCTGATGAGGCTGACAGAGATATGGGGATGAGAAGGTGTGTTGTTTCTGATGGGGCTGACAGAGACATGGGGTTTTGAGGGTGTGTTGTATCTAATGATCCTGACTGAGACATGGGGATGTGAGGGTGTGTTGTATCTAATAAAAATTACAGAGACATGGGGATGTGAGGGTGTGTTGTATCTGATGGGGCTGACAGAGACATGGGGATGAGAAGGTGTGTTGTATCTAATGAGGCTGACAGAGGCATGGGGATGTGAGGGTGTGTTGTATCTAATGAGGCTGACAGAGACATGGGGATATCAGGGTGTGTTGTATCTAATGAGGCTGACAGAGACATGGGGATGTGAGGGTGTGTTGTATCTAATGAGGCTGACAGAGACATGGGATGTGAGGGTGTGTTGTATCCAATGAGGCTGACAGAGAGATGGGGACGTGAGGGTGTGTTGTATCTAATGAGCCTGACAGAGACATGGGATGTGAGGGTGTGTTGTATCTAATGATCCTGACTGAGACATGGGGATGTGAGGGTGTGTTGTATCTAATAAAAATGACAGAGACATGGGGATGTGAGGGTGTGTTGTATCTGATGGGGCTGACAGAGACATGGGGATGAGAAGGTGTGTTGTATCTAATGAGGCTGACAGAGGCATGGGGATTTGAGGGTGTGTTGTATCTAATGAGGCTGACAGAGACATGGGGGGATGAGGGTGTGTTGTATCTAATGAGGCTGACATAGACATGGGGGTATGAGGGTGTTTTGTATCTGATGAGGCTGACAGAGACATCGGGATGAGAAGGTGTGTTGTTTCTGATGGGGCTGACAGAGACATGGAGATATGAGGGTGTGTTGTATCTAATGAGGCTGACAGAGACATGGGGATGTGAGGGTGTGTTGTATCTGATGAGGCTGACAGAGACATGGGGATGTGAGGGTGTGTTGTATCTAATGAGGCTTACAGAGACATGGTGATATGAGGGTGTGTTGTATCTAATGAGGCTGACAGAGACATGGGGATATGAGGGTGTGTTGTATCTGATGGGGCTGACAGAGACATTGGGATGTGAGGGTGTGTTGTATCTAATGAGGCTGACAGAGACATGGGGATATGAGGGTGTGTTGTATCTGATGGGGCTGACAGAGACATGGGGATGTGAGGTTGTGTTGTATCTAATGAGGCTGACAGAGACATGGGGATGTGAGGGTGTTGTTTCTAAAGGGGCTGACAGAGACATGGGGATATGAGGGTGTGTTGTATCTAATGAGGCTGACAGAGACATGGGGATATGAGGGTGTGTTGTATCTAATGAGGCTGACAGAGACATGGGGATGTGAGGGCGTGTTGTATCTAATGAGGCTGACAGAGACATGGGGGTATGAGGGTGTGTTGTATCTAATGAGGCTGACAGAGACATGGGATGTGAGGGTGTGTTGTATCTAATGATCCTGACTGAGACATGGGGATGTGAGGGTGTGTTGTATCTAATGAGAATGACAGAGACATGGGGATGTGAGGGTGTGTTGTATCTGATGGGGCTGACAGAGACATGGGGATGAGAAGGTGTGTTGTATCTAATGAGGCTGACAGAGGCATGGGGATGTGAGGGTGTGTTGTATCTAATGAGGCTGACAGAGACATGGGGGGATGAGGGTGTGTTGTATCTAATGAGACTGACAGAGACATGGGGGTATGAGGGTGTTTTGTATCTGATGAGGCTGACAGAGACATCGGGATGAGAAGGTGTGTTGTTTCTGATGGGGCTGACAGAGACATGGAGATATGAGGGTGTGTTGTATCTAATGAGGCTGACAGAGACATGGGGATGTGAGGGTGTGTTGTATCTGATGAGGCTGACAGAGACATGGGGATGTGAGGGTGTGTTGTATCTAATGAGGCTTACAGAGACATTGGGATATGAGGGTGTGTTGTATCTAATGAGGCTGACAGAGACATGGGGATATGAGGGTGTGTTGTATCTGATGGGGCTGACAGAGACATTGGGATGTGAGGGTGTGTTGTATCTAATGAGGCTGACAGAGACATGGGGATATGAGGGTGTGTTGTATCTGATGGGGCTGACAGAGACATGGGGATGTGAGGTTGTGTTGTATCTAATGAGGCTGACAGAGACATGGGGATGTGAGGGTGTTGTTTCTGATGGCGCTGACAGAGACATGGGGATATGAGGGTGTGTTGTATCTAATGAGGCTGACAGAGACATGGGGATGTGAGGGTGTGTTGTATCTAATAAAAATTACAGAGACATGGGGATGTGAGGGTGTGTTGTATCTGATGGGGCTGACAGAGACATGGGGATGAGAAGGTGTGTTGTATCTAATGAGGCTGACAGAGGCATGGGGATGTGAGGGTGTGTTGTATCTAATGAGGCTGACAGAGACATGGGGATATCAGGGTGTGTTGTATCTAATGAGGCTGACAGAGACATGGGGATGTGAGGGTGTGTTGTATCTGATGAGGCTGACAGAGACATGGGGATGTGAGGGTGTGTTGTATCTAATGAGGCTTACAGAGACATGGGGATATGAGGGTGTGTTGTATCTAATGAGGCTGACAGAGACATGGGGATATGTGGGTGTGTTGTATCTGATGGGGCTGACAGAGACATTGGGATGTGAGGCTGTGTTGTATCTAATGAGGCTGACAGAGACATGGGGATATGAGGGTGTGTTGTATCTGATGGGGCTGACAGAGACATGGGGATGTGAGGTTGTGTTGTATCTAATGAGGCTGACAGAGACATGAGGATGTGAGGGTGTTGTTTCTGATGGGGCTGACAGAGACATGGGGATATGAGGGTGTGTTGTATCTAATGAGGCTGACAGAGACATGGGGATATGAGGGTGTGTTGTATCTAATGAGGCTGACAGAGACATGGGGATGTGAGGGCGTGTTGTATCTAATGAGGCTGACAGAGACATGGGGGTATGAGGGTGTGTTGTATCTAATGAGGCTGACAGAGACATGGGATGTGAGGGTGTGTTGTATCTAATGATCCTGACTGAGACATGGGGATGTGAGGGTGTGTTGTATCTAATGAGAATGACAGAGACATGGGGATGTGAGGGTGTGTTGTATCTGATGGGGCTGACAGAGACATGGGGATGAGAAGGTGTGTTGTATCTAATGAGGCTGACAGAGTTATGGGGATGTGAGGGTGTGTTGTATCTAATGAGGCTGACAGAGACATGGGGGGATGAGGGTGTGTTGTATCTAATGAGGCTGACAGAGACATGGGGGTATGAGGGTGTTTTGTATCTGATGAGGCTGACAGAGACATCGGGATGAGAAGGTGTGTTGTTTCTGATGGGGCTGACAGAGACATGGAGATATGAGGGTGTGTTGTATCTAATGAGGCTGACAGAGACATGGGGATGTGAGGGTGTGTTGTATCTGATGAGGCTGACAGAGACATGGGGATGTGAGGGTGTGTTGTATCTAATGAGGCTTACAGAGACATTGGGATATGAGGGTGTGTTGTATCTAATGAGGCTGACAGAGACATGGGGATATGAGGGTGTGTTGTATCTGATGGGGCTGAGAGAGACATTGGGATGTGAGGGTGTGTTGTATCTAATGAGGCTGACAGAGACATGGGGATATGAGGGTGTGTTGTATCTGATGGGGCTGACAGAGACATGGGGATGTGAGGTTGTGTTGTATCTAATGAGGCTGACAGAGACATGGGGATGTGAGGGCGTGTTGTATCTAATGAGGCTGACAGAGAGATGGGGGTATGAGGGTGTGTTGTATCTAATGAGGCTGACAGAGACATGGGGTATGAGTGTGTGTTATATCTAATGAGGCTGACAGAGACATGGGGTTTGAGGGTGTGTTGTATCTGATGGGGCTGACAGAGACATGGGGATATGCGGGTGTGTTGTATCTAATGAGGCTGACTGAGACATGTGGTTTGAGGGTGTGTTGTATCTGATGGGGCTGACAGAGACATGGGTATATGCGGGTGTGTTGTATCTAATGAGGCTGACTGAGACATAGGGATATCAGGGTGTGTTGTATCTAATGAGACTGACAGAGACATGGGAAAGTGAGGGTGTGTTGTATCTGATGGGGCTGACAGAGACATCGGGAATATGAGGGTGTGTTGTATCTGATGAGGCTGACAGAGATATGGGGATGAGAAGGTGTGTTGTTTCTGATGGGGATGACAGAGACATGGGGATATGAGGGTGTGTTGTATCTAATGAGGCTGACAGAGACATGGGGATATGAGGGTGTGTTGTATCTGATGGGGCTGACAGAGACATGGGGATGTGAGGGTGTGTTGTATCTGATGAGGGTGACAGAGACATGGGGATGTGAGGTTGTGTTGTATCTAATGAGGCTGAGAGAGACATGGGGATGTGAGGGTGTGTTGTATCTAATGAGGCTGACAGAGACATGGGGATATCAGGGTGTGTTGTATCTAATGAGGCTGAGAAAGACATGGGGATGTGAGGGTGTGTTGTATCTGATGAGGCTGACAGAGACATGGGGATGAGAAGGTGTGTTGTTTCTGATGGGGCTGACAGAGACATGGGGTTTTGAGGGTGTGTTGTATCTAATGAGGCTGACAGAGACATGGGGATATCAGGGTGTGTTGTATCTAATGAGGATGAGAGAGACATGGGGATGTGAGGGTGTGTTGTATCTAATGAGGCTGACAGAGACATGGGGATTTGAGGTTGTGTTGTATCTAATTAGGCTGAGAGAGACATGGGGATGTGAGGGTGTGTTGTATCTAATGAGGCTGACAGAGACATGGGGATATCAGGGTGTGTTGTATCTAATGAGGCTGAGAGAGACATGGGGATGTGAGGGTGTGTTGTATCTAATGAGGCTGACAGAGACATGGGGATGTGAGGTTGTGTTGTATCTAATGAGGCTGAGAGAGACATGGGGATGTGAGGGTGTGTTGTATCTAATGAGGCTGACAGGGACATGGGGATATCAGGGTGTGTTGTATCTAATGAGGCTGAGAGAGACATGGGGATATGCGGTTGTGTTGTATCTAATGAGGCTGACTGAGACATGGGGATATGAGGGTGTGTTGTATCTAATGAGACTGACAGAGACATGGGGATGTGAAGGTGTGTTGTATCTAATGAGGCTGACAGAGACATAGGGATGTGAGGGTGTGTTGTATCTGATGTGGCTGACAGAGACATGGGGATGTGAGGGTGTGTTGTATCTGATGAGGCTGACAGAGATATGGGGATGAGAAGGTGTGTTGTTTCTGATGGGGCTGACAGAGACATGGGGATATGAGGGTGTGTTGTATCTAATGAGGCTGACAGAGACATTGGGATATGAGGGTGTGTTGTATCTGATAAGGCTGACAGAGACATGGGGATGTGAGGGTGTGTTGTATCTGATGAGGCTGACAGAGACATGGGGATGTGAGGTTGTGTTGTATCTAATGAGGCTGAGAGAGACATGGGGATGTGAGGGTGTGTTGTATCTAATGAGGCTGACAGAGACATGGGGATATCAGGGTGTGTTGTATCTAATGAGGCTGAGAAAGACATGGGGATGTGAGGGTGTGTTGTATCTGATGAGGCTGACAGCGATATGGGGATGAGAAGGTGTGTTGTTTCTGATGGGGCTGACAGAGACATGGGGTTTTGAGGGTGTGTTGTATCTAATGAGGCTGGCAGAGACATGGGGATATCAGGGTGTGTTGTATCTAATGAGGATGAGAGAGACATGGGGATGTGAGGGTGTGTTGTATCTGATGAGGCTGACAGAGACATGGGATGTGAGGGTGTGTTGTATCTAATGAGGCTGACAGAGACATGGGGGTATGAGGGTGTGTTGTATCTAATGAGGCTGACAGAGACATGGGATGTGAGGGTGTGTTGTATCTAATGATCCTGACTGAGACATGGGGATGTGAGGGTGTGTTGTATCTAATGAGAATGACAGAGACATGGGGATGTGAGGGTGTGTTGTATCTGATGGGGCTGACAGAGACATGGGGATGAGAAGGTGTGTTGTATCTAATGAGGCTGACAGAGTTATGGGGATGTGAGGGTGTGTTGTATCTAATGAGGCTGACAGAGACATGGGGGGATGAGGGTGTGTTGTATCTAATGAGGCTGACAGAGACATGGGGGTATGAGGGTGTTTTGTATCTGATGAGGCTGACAGAGACATCGGGATGAGAAGGTGTGTTGTTTCTGATGGGGCTGACAGAGACATGGAGATATGAGGGTGTGTTGTATCTAATGAGGCTGACAGAGACATGGGGATGTGAGGGTGTGTTGTATCTGATGAGGCTGACAGAGACATGGGGATGTGAGGGTGTGTTGTATCTAATGAGGCTTACAGAGACATTGGGATATGAGGGTGTGTTGTATCTAATGAGGCTGACAGAGACATGGGGATATGAGGGTGTGTTGTATCTGATGGGGCTGAGAGAGACATTGGGATGTGAGGGTGTGTTGTATCTAATGAGGCTGACAGAGACATGGGGATATGAGGGTGTGTTGTATCTGATGGGGCTGACAGAGACATGGGGATGTGAGGTTGTGTTGTATCTAATGAGGCTGACAGAGACATGGGGATGTGAGGGCGTGTTGTATCTAATGAGGCTGACAGAGAGATGGGGGTATGAGGGTGTGTTGTATCTAATGAGGCTGACAGAGACATGGGGTATGAGTGTGTGTTATATCTAATGAGGCTGACAGAGACATGGGGTTTGAGGGTGTGTTGTATCTGATGGGGCTGACAGAGACATGGGGATATGCGGGTGTGTTGTATCTAATGAGGCTGACTGAGACATGTGGTTTGAGGGTGTGTTGTATCTGATGGGGCTGACAGAGACATGGGTATATGCGGGTGTGTTGTATCTAATGAGGCTGACTGAGACATAGGGATATCAGGGTGTGTTGTATCTAATGAGACTGACAGAGACATGGGAAAGTGAGGGTGTGTTGTATCTGATGGGGCTGACAGAGACATCGGGAATATGAGGGTGTGTTGTATCTGATGAGGCTGACAGAGATATGGGGATGAGAAGGTGTGTTGTTTCTGATGGGGATGACAGAGACATGGGGATATGAGGGTGTGTTGTATCTAATGAGGCTGACAGAGACATGGGGATATGAGGGTGTGTTGTATCTGATGGGGCTGACAGAGACATGGGGATGTGAGGGTGTGTTGTATCTGATGAGGGTGACAGAGACATGGGGATGTGAGGTTGTGTTGTATCTAATGAGGCTGAGAGAGACATGGGGATGTGAGGGTGTGTTGTATCTAATGAGGCTGACAGAGACATGGGGATATCAGGGTGTGTTGTATCTAATGAGGCTGAGAAAGACATGGGGATGTGAGGGTGTGTTGTATCTGATGAGGCTGACAGAGACATGGGGATGAGAAGGTGTGTTGTTTCTGATGGGGCTGACAGAGACATGGGGTTTTGAGGGTGTGTTGTATCTAATGAGGCTGACAGAGACATGGGGATATCAGGGTGTGTTGTATCTAATGAGGATGAGAGAGACATGGGGATGTGAGGGTGTGTTGTATCTAATGAGGCTGACAGAGACATGGGGATTTGAGGTTGTGTTGTATCTAATTAGGCTGAGAGAGACATGGGGATGTGAGGGTGTGTTGTATCTAATGAGGCTGACAGAGACATGGGGATATCAGGGTGTGTTGTATCTAATGAGGCTGAGAGAGACATGGGGATGTGAGGGTGTGTTGTATCTAATGAGGCTGACAGAGACATGGGGATGTGAGGTTGTGTTGTATCTAATGAGGCTGAGAGAGACATGGGGGTGTGAGGGTGTGTTGTATCTAATGAGGCTGACAGGGACATGGGGATATCAGGGTGTGTTGTATCTAATGAGGCTGAGAGAGACATGGGGATATGCGGTTGTGTTGTATCTAATGAGGCTGACTGAGACATGGGGATATGAGGGTGTGTTGTATCTAATGAGACTGACAGAGACATGGGGATGTGAAGGTGTGTTGTATCTAATGAGGCTGACAGAGACATAGGGATGTGAGGGTGTGTTGTATCTGATGTGGCTGACAGAGACATGGGGATGTGAGGGTGTGTTGTATCTGATGAGGCTGACAGAGATATGGGGATGAGAAGGTGTGTTGTTTCTGATGGGGCTGACAGAGACATGGGGATATGAGGGTGTGTTGTATCTAATGAGGCTGACAGAGACATTGGGATATGAGGGTGTGTTGTATCTGATAAGGCTGACAGAGACATGGGGATGTGAGGGTGTGTTGTATCTGATGAGGCTGACAGAGACATGGGGATGTGAGGTTGTGTTGTATCTAATGAGGCTGAGAGAGACATGGGGATGTGAGGGTGTGTTGTATCTAATGAGGCTGACAGAGACATGGGGATATCAGGGTGTGTTGTATCTAATGAGGCTGAGAAAGACATGGGGATGTGAGGGTGTGTTGTATCTGATGAGGCTGACAGCGATATGGGGATGAGAAGGTGTGTTGTTTCTGATGGGGCTGACAGAGACATGGGGTTTTGAGGGTGTGTTGTATCTAATGAGGCTGGCAGAGACATGGGGATATCAGGGTGTGTTGTATCTAATGAGGATGAGAGAGACATGGGGATGTGAGGGTGTGTTGTATCTAATGAGGCTGACAGAGACATGGGGATGTGAGGTTGTGTTGTATCTAATGAGGCTGAGAGAGACATGGGGATGTGAGGGTGTGTTGTATCTAATGAGGCTGACATAGACATGGGGATGTGAGGTTGTGTTGTATCTAATGAGGCTGAGGGAGACATGGGGATGTGAGGGTGTGTTGTATCTAATATGGCTGACAGAGACATGGGGGTATGAGGGTGTGTTGTATCTGATGAGGCTGACAGAGACATGGGGATGAGAAGGTGTGTTGTTTCTGATGGGGCTGACAGAGACATGGGGATGTGAGGGTGTGTTCAATCTAATGAGGCTGACAGAGACATGGGCGTATGAGGGTGTGTTGTATCTGATGAGGCTGACAGAGACATCGGGATGAGAAGGTGTGTTGTTTCTGATGGGGCTGACAGAGACATGGAGATATGAGGGTGTGTTGTATCTAATGAGGCTGACAGAGACATGGGGATGAGAAGGTTTGTTGTTTCTGATGGGGCTGACAGAGACATGGGGATATGAGGGTGTGTTGTATCTAATGAGGCTGACAGAGTCATGGGGATATTAGGGTATGTTGTATCTAATGAGGCTGACAGAGACATGGGGATTTGAGGGTGTATTGTATCTGATGAGGCTGACAGAGACATGGGGATGTGAGGGTGTGTTGTATCTAATGTGGCTGACAGAGACATGGGGATATCAGGGTGTGTTGTATCTAATGAGGCTGACAGAGACATGGGGATGTGAGGTTGTGTTGTATCTAATGAGGCTGAGGGAGACATGGGGATGTGAGGGTGTGTTGTATCTAATATGGCTGACAGAGACATGGGGGTATGAGGGTGTGTTGTATCTGATGAGGCTGACAGAGACATGGGGATGAGAAGGTGTGTTGTTTCTGATGGGGCTGACAGAGACATGGGGATATGAGGGTGTCTTCTATCTAATGAGGCTGACAGAGACATGGGGGTATGAGGGTGTGTTGTATCTGATGACGCTGACAGAGACATCGGGATGGGAAGGTGTGTTGTTTCTGATGGGGCTGACAGAGACATGGAGATATGAGGGTGTGTTGTATCTAATGAGGGTGACAGAGACATGGGGATTTGAGGGTGTATTGTATCTGATGAGGCTGACAGAGACATGGGGATGTGAGGGTGTGTTGTATCTGATGAGAATGACAGAGACATGGGGATGTGAGGGTGTGTTGTATCTAATGAGGCTGACAGAGACATGGGGATGTGAGGGTGTGTTGTATCTAATGAGGCTGACAGAGACATGGGATGTGAGGTTGTGTTGTATCCAATGAGGCTGACAGAGACATGGGGACGTGAGGGTGTGTTGTATCTAATGATGCTGACAGAGACATGGGGATGTGAGGTTGTGTTGTATCTAATGAGGCTGAGGGAGACATGGGGATGTGAGGGTGTGTTGTATCTAATATGGCTGACAGAGACATGGGGGTATGAGGGTGTGTTGTATCTGATGAGGCTGACAGAGACATGGGGATGAGAAGGTGTGTTGTTTCTGATGGGGCTGACAGAGACATGGGGATATGAGGGTGTCTTCTATCTAATGAGGCTGACAGAGACATGGGGGTATGAGGGTGTGTTGTATCTGATGACGCTGACAGAGACATCGGGATGAGAAGGTGTGTTGTTTCTGATGGGGCTGACAGAGACATGGAGATATGAGGGTGTGTTGTATCTAATGAGGGTGACAGAGACATGGGGATTTGAGGGTGTATTGTATCTGATGAGGCTGACAGAGACATGGGGATGTGAGGGTGTGTTGTATCTGATGAGAATGACAGAGACATGGGGATGTGAGGGTGTGTTGTATCTGATGAGGCTGACAGAGACATAGGGATGTGAGGGTGTGTTGTATCTGATGAGGCTGACAGAGACATGGGGATGAGAAGGTTTGTTGTTTCTGATGGGGCTGACAGAGACATGGGGATATGAGGGTGTGTTGTATCTAATGAGGCTGACAGAGACATGGGGATATCAGGGTGTGTTGTATCTAATGAGGCTGACAGAGACATGGGGATGTGAGGGTGTGTTGTTTCTAATGAGGCTGACAGAGACATGGGATGTGAGGGTGTGTTGTATCCAATGAGGCTGACAGAGACATGGGGACGTGAGGGTGTGTTGTATCTAATGATGCTGACAGAGACATGTGGATGTGAGGTTGTGTTGTATCTGATGAGGCTGACAGAGACATGGGGATATGAGGGTGTGTTGTATCTAATGAGGCTGACAGAGTCATGGGGATATCAGGGTGTGTTGTATCTAATGAGACTGACAGAGACATGGGGATGTGAGGGTGTGTTGTATCTAATGAGGCAGACAGAAAAATGGGGATATCAGGGTGTGTTGTATCTGATGGGTCTGACAGAGACATTGGGATGTGAGGGTGTTGTTTCTGATGGGGCTGACAGAGACATGGGGATATGAGGGTGTGTTGTATCTAATGAGGCTGCCAGAGACATGGTATTATGAGGGTGTGTTGTATCTAATGAGGCTTAGAGAGACATGGGGATGTGAAGGTGTGTTGTATCTAATGAGGCTGACAGAGACATGGGGATGTGAGGGTGTTGTTTCTGATGGGGCTGACAGAGACATGGGGATATGATGGTGTGTTGTATCTGATGAGGCTGACAGAGACATCGGGATGAGAAGGTGTGTTGTTTCTGATGGGGCTGACAGAGACATGGGGATGTGAGGGTGTGTTGTATCTGATGAGGCTGACAGAGACATGGGGATGTGAGAGTGTGTTGTATCTAATGAGGCTGACAGAGACATGGGGATGTGAGGGTGTGTTGTATCTATTGAGGCTGACAGAGACATGGGGATATGGGGGTGTGTTGTATCTAATGAGGCTGACAGAGACATGGGGTATGAGTGTGTGTTATATCTAATGAGGCTGACAGAGACATGGGGACGTGAGGGTGTGTTGTATCTAATGATGCTGACAGAGACATGGGGATGTGAGGGTGTGTTGTATGTGATGAGGCTGACAGAGACATGGGGATATGAGGGTGTGTTGTATCTAATGAGGCTGACAGAGTCATGGGGATATCAGGGTGTGTTGTATCTAATGAGACTGACAGAGACATGGGGATTTGAGGGTGTGTTGTATCTAATGAGGCTGACAGAAACATTGGGATATCAGGGTCTGTTGTATCTGATGGGGCTGACAGAGACATTGGGATGTGAGGGTGTGTTGTATCTAATGAGGCTGACAGAGACATGGGGATGTGAGGGTGTTGTTTCTGATGGGGCTGACAGAGACATGGGGATATGAGGGTGTGTTGTATCTAATGAGGCTGACAGAGACATGGTATTATGAGGGTGTGTTGTATCTAATGAGGCTGAGAGAGACATGGGGATGTGAGGGTGTGTTGTATCTAATGAGGCTGACAGAGACATGGGGATGTGAGGGTGTTGTTTCTGATGGGGCTGACAGAGACATGGGGACATGAGGGTGTGTTGTATCTAATGAGCCTGAGAGAGACATGGGGATGTGAGATTGTGTTGTATCTAATGAGGCTGAGAGAGACATGGGGGATATGAGTGTGTGTTGTATCTAATGAGGCTGACAGAGACATGGGGGTATGAGGGTGTGTTGTATCTAATGAGGCTGACAGAGACATGGGGGTATGAGGGTGTGTTGTATCTGATGAGGCTGACAGAGACATCGGGATGAGAAGGTGTGTTGTTTCTGATGGGGCTGACAGAGACATGGGGATATGAGGGTGTGTTGTATCTAATGAGGCTGACAGACATGGGGATGTGAGGGTGTGTTGTATCTGATGAGGCTGACAGAGACATGGGGATGTGAGGGTGTGTTGTATCTAATGAGGCTGACAGAGACATGGGGATGTGAGGGTGTGTTGTATCTATTGAGGCTGACAGAGACATGGGGATATGAGGGTGTGTTGTATCTGATGGGGCTGACAGTGTCATGGGGATATCAGGGTGTGTTGTATCTAATGAGGCTGACAGAGACATCGGGATGAGAAGGTGTGTTGTTTCTGATGGGGCTGACAGAGACATGGGGATATGAGGGTGTGTTGTATCTGATGGGGCTGACAGAGACATGGGGATGTGAACTGCTTGCCAACCCGTAGACCACAACACCTATTGCATTGAGCTCACAGGGAGTGTATTACTACAGCTAGCAAGGAATCTGATCAACTCTTTATTTATTCTACAAATAAACAGACAGTGAAGAGGCACACACGCCAATATCCCTCCTCAAGACTCCATTGTGTCTGAGGTACAGTGGAGGGTGTGTAGAGAAGCTGATCCTAACATACTGTGCAATCTCGAGTAGTTTCAGGTGAGATGAGGTAGACCTGTGTTTAAATGACAACTAACTACCTCAAATGACACCAGAGTCATGGTTTCATTACCTCTTGTGTGCAGTATACTATTCAAACAGCACATTATCACAACTTTAAAAATACAGTCACATGGAGTTACAGTAGCTAATGTGTGGCTGTGGATAAGCGTATGCACCTCTCTGTACATGGCTGTGCCTGTGGATGGCCATGAATCTGTCTAGTCTTGGGGTCAGGGAAAGCTCAATGTTAAACAGTGAGGAGGGGGGGGGGGGGGGGGGGGGGGGGGGTACGCCTGTGTGCGGGTGCATGAGCGGTATGGCAGCCGTGATCCCCGGACCCGGCCTGTTCTCCCCTAGTGGGTCATTCAGCCCCTCTCCCTGTCTCTAATCCCGTCTGTCCGGGGGAGATAGAGAGGAGCGGCTGGCCACGGCACACCCGGGGCACTGCAAACACAATCACAGGCCTTTCACAGACACTTAACGGGGCTTTGCACTTGTTCAACAAGGCAAAACTCGGCAGGAGGGATCAATTTAATACAAGGCCTGACTCGAATGGAAAGAGGGTTAATAAATAAGCAATGACAGTGAGGGCTGCCGCCACAATTTGTGCAGCGCTCGCTTCCTCCCCACTTCCTCACTCCTTGTTTTCCAGAAGCCTCTCCCCATATTAAGGCACGGTGTAGTTCCTGTCTCCAGAACATATTGGGGAGAGCTGGGGAGGTAGGGAAAGCAGCAGACTCCTCTCTCATCACGGTGTTTTCCAGAAGCCTCTCCCCATATTAAGGCACGGTGTAGTTCCTGTCTCCAGAACATATTGGGGAGAGCTGGGGAGGTAGGGAAAGCAGCAGACTCCTCTCTCATCACGGTGTAGTTCCTGTCTCCAGAACATATTGGGGAGAGCTGGGGAGGTAGGGAAAGCAGCAGACTCCTCTCTCATCACAGTGTTTTCCAGAAGCCTCTCCCCATATTAAGGCACGGTGTAGTTCCTGTCTCCAGAACATATAGGGGAGAGCTGGGGAGGTAGGGAAAGCAGCAGACTCCTCTCTCATCACGGTGTAGTTCCTGTCTCCAGAACATATTGGGGAGAGCTGGGGAGGTAGGGAAAGCAGCAGACTCCTCTCTCATCACGGTGTAGTTCCTGTCTCCAGAACATATTGGGGAGAGCTGGGGAGTTAGGGAAAGCAGCAGACTCCTCTCTCATCACGGTGTAGTTCCTGTCTCCAGAACATATTGGGGAGAGCTGGGGAGGTAGGGAAAGCAGCAGACTCCTCTCTCATCAGGATGTTATTTTAATAAATCACTGCTGCCATTGCTTGCTACATTAATTCCTGGGGCCCGGAGGGCTATGATGGTACCAGCAGTGATCTACATGAGGTGCTAAATGATGTGGGGGATCCCCCAGTGAGAGAACAGAGACCCCCTGAATCTCTTCATCTCCCCTGAACACCTCAGGCCCCTCCCCTCAGCTTGGCTGGCTCACACCCTGGGCTCCAACTGGCCCGGCCCGCCCGCCAGCCCTCCACCGCTGACATGATAATCAGCAGAGAGAGAGAGAGAGAGAGAGAGCCAGGAGCCGCCGCAGTGCACATACAAATGAGTGGAGCATACATACATTGATAGCTAGGAGGAAAGTCACCTGACCCAGAGATCCAGCGCTAGAGCGCCTCACACCACATCACCCACATGCCCCTCTCTAGTGGCTTCATTGAGTTCTCCCATACTGGCACTGCTGTTTGATATGATGCATCTTCAGTAGGTATAGACACCCTAATAAACACAGAGACACCGGGAGCCATGTTGAGTGAGATGGAAGTCTACATAAGATGTGAACAGGATGTAGATGCTTATAGTCTCAGGAGGATTGCTTCTTTTATTCTTGTTAATTTCATGAGACGGTAAGCTCAACTCAATATATCTGCAGTATATTTCCAGTCACATAGATTTTTTTTTTTTTCCTCTTGTCAAATAAATTGTAGTATGGTTTGAGGTACAGTGAAAATAGCTGGTAGACCATTCTCACAGGTAGTGGTATACACTTGCAGTTTTCCTGTGTGAGTGGGCAGCAGGTGTATCAACAAATACTGCATTAACATTGTTGTGGCATAGGTTTGATTGAATCTGGCCCAGTGTGATTGTACTGGAGGTGGTAGCAGTAGTAGTAGGTCTAGTAGTCATAGTGATGGCTCTACTGATGGAGGATGTGTACGTATCCCTACGTATCCCCAGACCCCGGCAACATCAGTTTCATCTCTTCATTTATCACACAGAGACAGAGAGAGAGAGAGAGAGAGAGAGAGAGAGAGAGAGAGAGAGAGAGAGAGAGAGAGAAAGATTTCCATTGGTATGCGCAGACAACGCCGCTAGATTCACCCCCCAGAATACTGCTGGGAGATGATACCCTTCTTTCTTCACACAGCGGGAAACGGGCCACCGTAAATGGAGCGCTTGGGAGTGTGTGGCGTGCCGTGAATGACAGAGCGCCGTACACACTCCAAGCAATGACCCCAAACTCAAGGACTTGCTCCAAATGTCCTCATCTCTCATGCTTCCTGTTTTTGCTGGAAGCTCAAAAAGTGTCGTACTGGGATGGACAGCAGGAGTCCACAGGCAGATTGTCAGAGTGCAGATGCCAACGTTAGAGGGTGTCAGCCTGGGCTGGGCCCACAGAAACTATTGAAAACACTATTGAAATATGTAGATCCAAATTTAAGCTCTTCGCAACGTATTTCTGTATAACAGCTGTTTTATTGGAGTATTTTAGGCGCTACAGAGTTAGTTGCCGTAGGAACCAGATGTTAGAGCAGAGTTCGTTGCCGTAGGAACCCGATGTTAAAGCAGCCTTAAACCTGAAAGCCTTAACTGGTGAAACTGACATGTCTGTTTGGATATTGCAACAACAAAGAAGTTACTGCAAACAACGAACACTGTTTTTCTTTTCTCTGACATCATTGCAGGCGTGAAAGAACAGCAGAATATGGACTGGATTTTCTTTTACCACACTGCCAGATTCTCCTCTCCTTTTCATCAACAAAACAAGAACAATCACAAAGGCGTTGGGCCGGACAGCGGCACTGTTTCCCCAAATACTGATTCCATCTTGAAGTGCAGTAAGTAGCAGGTGTCAAATTAATTCCCAGTGAAAAGGTGGTACAGGAAAGATACAGTCTGATGAGTATTTACGTGGATCTACAAAGATATTTCCCAAATACACAGCCTCAACTAGGCCTACACTGCCAAACCAACTATAGCATGTTGGAGTACCATCCAGGGCCCCCTTTCCTGATAGCGATGGAATTTAGGATTACGAGTGTTTTAACTATGCATCTTTCCTACAACGGCCGAAGATGTACAGTAACACGAGTTTCCCAAAAGACCACACAGAAAGAATGGTAGCTGAGCCCCGTTGTTGGAGCATGTGTCGATACTGATAGGATGGACAGAAAGACAGTGCTGCTCTCGGATCAGCTTTCTCCATTGAAATCTGTCCTTAACATGATAATTATTTCACAATACGATGGATTGCCCCCCCCCCCCCCCGCCAAATGTAATTTCTCTGCCTGTGATATGTGGTTGTGTGGTTGTCCCACCTAGCTATCTGAAGACGAATGAACTGATAAGCTTCTGTTAAAAAAAATACAATGTAAAATGTAATGTATTTCAATATGATTGAAGTAGGCCTATTGCCTACTGTTTGTATTTTTTATTTGAGGCATATCTTTAAACGTCACTTGTTTGTGTCAATTGCAAAGACATTGGCAACTTTGTTCTGAAGTTATCGCCGATCACAGAGAGATGGGTAAAACATGTGATTCTATTTGTACTTGTACACAGTAAATATACATTATGCTAGCAAAAGAACATCAATATATAATTTTTGGAGAAATGACTGACTAAGTAGGCCTGTAGGGGGAAAATATGAATGCCCAAACTATTTGTAGTAAGTAGGCCTGTAGGGGGAAAATATGAATGTGTCAAACTATTTGTAGTAAGTAGGCCTAAATAATGCTTGTTCTTGACGTACACCAGCGTTAGAGGGTGGCAGCCTGGGTAAGGCAGCCTGGGTTAGGCAGCCTGGGTAAGGCAGCCTGGGTAAGGCAGCCTGGGTTAGGCAGCCTGGGTTAGGCAGCCTGGGTAAGGCAGCCAGGGTAAGGCAGCCTGGTTTAGGCAGCCTGGGTTAGGCAGCCTGGGTAAGGCAGCCTGGGTTAGGGTTACACAAACTACTGAAAACACTTCATTGTAATATGGAGATCGATATGTAGGTTATTCACAACAAATATCTGTCTACCAGCTGTTGTACTGAAGTATTTAGGGGCTACAGAGTTGGGCTGTAGAGTATAGCCTATCAGACATAGTAAATGGTAAATCATTATCAGTGACTTAACGTTACATCATCTTTACAATGAAACCAGACACTGTCTGTAAATTGAGATGCAGTATTGAATAGCAATACACAAAGGAAAGCAAGGCAATACATGGTCTGTAATGTTGTGACAACAGGCCATCTGCCCTCTACGATGTAGCTCACAACCACTTTACCTTTCATGGATGGCTAGTAATGACTTACATTGATTGTGTCATGCTAATACCAAATCTTAAGCCATGCGTGCTTATACCTCTCCTGACCCCATATTTCCAGATTCCCTCTTTCTGTAGAGAACACACCCCTCCTCACCCCTTCCCCCCAACCATAAAACTGCATCTGAACATCAGACTTAATTGATGAAAGGAGGGCCTGTCTTCATTTATAAGCAGGCATCCACCAAACTAATCTGGCTGTGTTGTGAAGTCTGTCCTTTCCATTAAGTGGGACACATTATCTCCTAATCAAATTAAAGTCATTTAATTGTCGCCCTCCCTTGATAGATCCGGTGAAAAAAGGAGGCGAGCCGTGTTTGCTGAAGGGGGATGTGTGCAGATTGAACAGGGCCTGTGTCATTACGGTATGAATTTGTAAATAACCAAAGCGTCATGTCATGTCTTTGCTTTGAACCTTTCTATAGGGTGAAGTTGAGGTTGACATTTGATCCACTCTCCCAGCTCAGTGGATACCCAAAACAATTGAGGCTAAGTACCTAGCTGAAGGGGCTCTAGCTATGTGACCCCATGAACGATTGACCTCTGTAACCTACAGATCACTAGTCTCATTTCTTAATCACTACTCTGAGCTGTGTGTGTGTGTGTGTGTGCTGCAAACTAAACCACCTGTGCTGGCCAGTGTGTTAGCTGGCGGCTTTGTCCCTGCTACATGGTTTGCAGGCTGCTATTACCTGAGTCATCCTGTGATTAAGAATGGAAGTCTCTGTGTGGAATGGGGCCGGTCTGTCCGCCTCTGTCCTCCCAGCCCAGCACTGCGTAGGCCCTGGGGGGTCCCCATGGTAACCAGAGTGAAGGATACCCCCGCAGACTCTGGCCCTAGCCACCGCCGCCGCTGCCCGCCATGGGGGGATCCCTGGGCGTGTGATAAATGAAGGAGCGTGGGATCGTTTGTCCCACTGATAGAGTTTTATCCCCTGCCCTTTCAGAGCAGTCAGACCATAAAGAGAGAGCCACGGCCAAGCGTGACAGGTTAACCCAACAGTAATAGAATACTCCTAATGGTCTGGTCTGGGCCAGGGGTTGGAGCCACCGGCCACCCTCTATCGTTATAGGTGCTCTGGGACCACGTCACCCACTTTGTGGTTGTCACAGAGAGTAGCAAGGACAAAGTGGGCACTTTGATGACTTAATGGGCACTTTGATGGTGTCTTAGGGCGGAATGGAGGCGGGCGAGGGCAGGCAAACGGATAGAATAGAGTATACAAGACATTAAGACAAGGAAACGAGCTGTAGGGCGGTGAGGTAAGCCTAAAGCACATCCGGTACTTGGCAATTTTACCCCGTGCTTCAAAGGACTGCGTTTTACAAGGGCCTTTGAATTTATAGGAATTCTACAGCAGCTGGCTGGCAAGTCTATTGTTTTCTCTAGTGCCATTCCTGTTGAATGATTTGATAGCGTAGCAATGCATATGAGAGGTATGAGAAAATAAACATGATCAAACACCAGTGAGCAGTCAGAAGAGATTTAGATTATTTTGTTGTCATGACTTTCACTTGAACATGCCTGTCTCTCTACGATTAATCCTCACAAAGAAAGACAATCCTCGGGGCTAGCCTACATGTTTATGCTGTAACAAGGTTGTTTGTGTAGATGTTTGTTAGCGTGCACCTTGGGTAGCAGTTAGTTATGTTTGAATATGGCTTTAATTAGCCCTGTGTATTCCAGAAGCAGCAGCTCAGTCCTTTGTCCACAGCCCCCCCCCCCACCCCCACCCACCACCGTCCTCTCTGCTGCTCTACTAATAGTGTCCTGTCCTCTCTCCTCCTCTCCCCTCCTCTCCTCCTCCTAGGAACATCAGCGCTCTGTGTGGTTAAGATAATAGCAGCTCACACTAAAGATGTTAATTGAGGGGAGATAAAGTGTGGAGGTTGGTAGATGAGGGAGGTGTGGATGCTGTGTGTGTGTGTGTGTGTGTGTGTGTGTGTGTGTGTGTGTGTGTGTGTGCGTGTCTGTGTTAATATTAAGTTGTGGTGTTCCACTACCAACTAGCCTCTTAATAAACCTCTGTCACACCAGGCGAGGTGTGATAAATCTGGAGGGATTATGATAACTGTGAGTTGTTCCTCCCTCCTTGAATCAGACAGGAAGGTGTGGCAGCAGTGGGGTCTGGTGAGGTCTGTCTCAGGGTCTGGTGAGGTCTGTCTCAAGGTGGGCTGAAGACTCGGGGAAGTGTTTGGCCAACTGAAATGTGTAGCGGGCAGGCAGGCAGGTGGGTAGGCGGGCAGGATGGCAGGCGCTAGGCAAGCGGGCGGACGTGTAGGCACTCAATGTGGGTAGAACACAGGGGAAGCAGAGACGGAGTAATCTGACCAAGCAGCTGAAGTGACAGAAGCTACATTAATAGAGGCATATGTCTGGAGCACAGAGAGACGGAAAGAGAGAGAAAACAGACACTGTACCAGCCTGAGAGAGAGGGAAGACAGAGAGCGAGAGAGAAAGGGTGAGGGGTAAACAGAAAACAGCGCCAGCCTCTGTAATTGCCTCAATGCCACTGGGAATGCTCTCATTCATTTGAAGCAGGCTGTATTCTCGCTCTCTCTTTCTCTTTTTTCACAATTGAGGGGAGGGGGGGATGTAGTGGGTGGGATTGAGGTGCGTGGGGTGGAGTTGGGTGGGTGATCCGTGTGCAATCCTCAGTGTGTGATGCTAACGTATGGCGATGAGTGCGATAGATCCCCTGTGCTGAATCTCCTGTAACATCAGCGTGAGGACCAGTCCATGGCTGTGGCCTGGGTAGAGGAGAGCACAGCACAGCGCTGTGGAAAAGTGAGGGCGATAAGGAGGTAGGCGGACTGCAGCTCAGACCTGTCAGATGTGATCGCGCACCGGAGCGCTCCGCATGTGTCTGTCTCTTTTTAGATTTCCCTAAAACAGCCCACCTCTTCACGCCCCCCTCTCTTCTTTTTTTCCCTCTCTCCTCCTCTGCGCTCTGTTTTTTTTCTACCTTCCTGGAGGAATTCTTTATTTCTTTATGTCTTGTGTGGCGCGTGCGTTGGATGATATGCCCCCTCCTCCTTCCTCTTTTCTCCTCCTCTCTCTTTGCCGCTTTCACAGCCTAGTTTTCTTTTTTTCTCAATCTTGTGTGCAGGTTGTATCTGACAGAGAGAGGACCACCGCCACGCTCCAGCCCCGCTCCAACCCACTGTGAGTATTCTTATGCTAATTTTCCATCTCCATCTTTCCCAACGTCGGTTTGTCTTTTATTCTCAACCCTTTTATGTTCTCGACCGCGGCGCACTGAGAACGTGGCGGCTGCGACAGAGAGAAAGGAGGAGAGACAGAGAGAGGGAGAGAAAGAGGGAAGGAGGGAAGAGAGAGGATAAATAGTGCTGTGAGAGAAGTAGCTAGTGCTGTGTAGGGGTTTCTCTGAGGATGGTGGAATGGCTGAGGGGGTAGAGGAGGGGGCGGGTCTTGATGTGGTAGATGGTTCTGTGTGTGAATGGTTGGGATGTTGTTGACGACAGTTAGCGTGGAGCGGGTCAGCACACTGATCACCAGGGTCTCTCGTTTACCTTAACTTCTCACTTTCCATATTGACTGACTCTTCTGTTTTGATATTGAGGCTTTTCTGTTACCTACTGTGTTCCTGTTACCACTACGGAGAGGGGTTCACTGTTGTCATTTGAACAGTGGCCATGTGTACGATAAACAGAGATTTAAGAATAATATTTGTGCGTGTGTGTGTGTGTGTGTGTTCAAACAAGTCTGTATTCTCTATGGGTAATCATATGTGAGTGTATTTTTATTGTGTGTGTGTGTGTGTGTGTGTGTGTTTATTTATGGGGGAACCAGTGGAGGCTGCTAAGGAGAGGATGGCTCATAATAATGGCTGGAATTTAGCGAATGGAATGGCATCATACACCTGGAGACCATGTGGTTGATGTATTTGATACCATTCCACTAATTTCACTCCAGCCATTACCACGAGACCATCCTCCCCAATTAAGTTGCCACCAACATACACTGTATGTGTGTGTATTTTCAGTCTGTTTGTAGCTGTTTCTTTGTCCATGCGTGGCCACATGGGAGTGCATGAATATCCATGTTCATTTGCATACGTGTGTACACCGTAGTCCTACATGTGGGACTATGTATGCACGTGTTTGTGTACAGTTTATGTGTTCACCAAACGTGTGAAGTGTATTTGTATCACAAATGTGTAGTAGAGATCAGTATGCTAGTGTCCATACCCACCTGCTGTCCCGTGTGTGTGTGTGATGCGTGCTGTGTGTATGTGGACCAGATGAAGAGTGGGTGTTCTCTGTGTGGGGCTGAGATAGACAGTACCATGCCCCATCACTATGTCAAGGCTAATGGCCACACAGGTCAGCAGGGGTGGACACAGAGTTGGCCATGTAGACCGATGTATGTCAGCACAACAACACCTTTCTCTCAGGCCTGGATAACAATAGGCCTTAGTGTAGTTCACTACATGTGCATACAATAAGGACTAACAGAAAACCTCTGCTTTCTAATGTAAGGAAATATACTGGATACTCAGCAGACAAAATGCAGGGAAAAGTCTGTTGTAGATTCAGTTGACATTTGGATATAGATTGATCTGAAGATGGCAATTAAGCAAAATCCAGAAGCTAGGCATCTGGTGAGGCGGAGGATGCTATTGGCTGGCAGAGGATTACCATTTTAGTCCCATTTTCACATGATGAACCCCAGAATGGATTATCTCACCATGCTAAACAGTGGCTGTTGCAAATGTGATGTATGAAAGAGGTTTGCGCGTCCTTGTGTTATTTGTCCATTTCCGTGACCCGGCAGGTGCTCGGTGATGTAGTATTGGTCTGATTAATGATGATCAGGTCTAACATGTCCGTTCACATCCAGACAGACCAGCCTTTTCTGGCCCTTATGAAAATGAATAGCCACCTGAAATCGCTAGAACGTTAGCAGGCTGTCGACGAGCGCCGCTTTCTAAAGTGAGTCGATTAAAATGAGAACCATTCCGCCAATTACAGAAGATTAGGTTCCCCTCCACCAATCTGAATCCTTAAAGCCCTTATGTTTGTACAGCTCTGTGTGTGGAATGGAATTCAGACACAAGATCTGAGCAGAATAGCAATAAAAAGAAGGTAAAAAGGTCTGAGTGAAACTCTGTGGTAAAAATAGCCAGACGAGTTAAAGCACATGATAATGGCCATGTTCTGTTATAATCTCCACCCGGCACAGCCAGAAGAGGACTGGCCACCCCTCATAGCCTGGTTCCTCTCTAGGTTTCTTCCTAGGTTTTGGCCTTTCTAGGGAGTTTTTCCTAGCCACCGTGCTTCTACACCAGCATTGCTTGCTGTTTGGGGTTTTAGGCTGGGTTTCTGTACAGCACTTTGAGATATCAGCTGATGTACGAAGGGCTATATAAATACATTTGATTTGATAATTGACACAGTAGTGTGTTGCGCTTGGCTGTAATTAAGTGAGCAACAGAGGTTGTCAGTTGTAAGGAGGATAGAACAGACTATCCTGGTGTATTTAACACACTGGAGCATTTATCATGTCATTCTATTCTTTACAGAGGGTGCTTCTGGGATAGCCTGACTTTCTTTGCTTCATTTATCTGGGTATTGTGCTTTATAGCTCCGGTTAGAGGCTTTGTACTGGTTCTTGATCCCAATGTACACAACGGAAAGTATGAAACTATTGTCTCCGGGGGCCCTTAGAAAAGCTGATCTTCTATTTTTAGTCTGAGGCTTCTCCTCATTGTAGCCTCGGTAGCATGCCTACGTCTGACGGTTGTGCCATAAAGTATCTGTGCTTCATCCCCGCCAAGCCGGCAGCCGGAGACAACTCTCACCCACACATTAGTGATCTATGAGCCATATAACACAGGGCCCTGCACTACCTCCTGGAATACCACAGCTGTGTCACCCTCTCCGTGTGATAGCACCTATATGCGGTGAGAGCTCAATATTAGCGTAATGCGCTAACCGTTTATTTCACATCACTCACCACCACTTATCACAGAGCTAGACACCAACCGGGACATACTGAACAAAAAAATATCCTAAAGATAAAAATCACATTTCAATAGAGGGTGTTTGTGTTACAGTGATTTATGCTGTGAGCATCCTGCCACCTCATTGAGATGGGAGTGAGTTCTGGGTGGCTAAATCAATTTGTGCAAAGGCCGTCGGTGCTAGTATTGGTTTCGTGATATGATCTTTGTTGTCCATTTTTTTAGAGGTCAGTGCAGATGCAATGACAAGGGCAAAGAACCTGAGCTCTACTCTCTGTTTCTGAGCTGGCAAACCATCCCCCACCAGGGAATTGTGGGAAAAGGAAGCTTTGGTTCTAAAGAGTATATGTTTTGTCAGGGTTCAAACCGAACGTAACGTCCATTCCATTGCCAGTTCATTTCCTCCCAGTCAGATCTTGATGGAATGTCTGAGGTTAGACACCAGAATGGTCCTTACATTAGTCACTGTAATTACTCAGTGATTGTGACACAGATCTCCAAGGCGTGCCAAGAGTCATGTAGTAGTAGTAATAGCTAGCTAGCAGAGAAAGGGCAGAGAGAGCGGGGGTGATAATACTATAATGCTGGTAGTGGATGGAGGAATCTGACACCAGCAGGCCAGATGTTAGAGAGCCGTGGACAGGAAGAGAATATATATCCTGTAAGGTGTGTCATCATGTCACATGATCCATCCCTACTGATCCAGCCTCTTGGTCTTCTGTTCTGACATCTCACAACTAGGCCTAAATATGGAACGTAAGAAAACCGACACATTACTTTGGAGGCTTCCCCATATGAATCACACTCAGACCAAGGTCATGAATTTGATTATACCTTGTTTTAAGATGTTATATTGAGCAATGTTAACTACTGCACAAATGACATAGGAAGTGCTCATCAGTTGCCAACTCCATGAAATTACAAAACAGTTACTAAATCACAATCATGTATCAGACCCATATGTCAGTGCAACGTTCAAATCAAATCAAATATATTTATATAGTCCTTCGTACATCAGCTGATATCTCAAAATGCTGTACAGAAACCCAGCCTAAAACCCCAAACAGCAAGCAATGCAGGTGTAGAAGCACGGTGGCTAGGAAAAACTACCTAGAATGGCCAAAACCTAGGAAGAAACCTAGAGAGGAACCAGGCTATGTGGGGTGGCCAGTCCTCTTCTGGCTGGGACACCCCCGGACAGGGCCAAACAGGAAGGATATAACCCCACCCACTAGAGGGATATCTTCAACCACCAACTTACCATCCTGAGACAAGGCCGAGTATAGCCTACAAAGATCTCCGCCACGGCACAACCCAAGGGGGGGGGGGCGCCAACCCAGACAGGAAGATCACATCAGTGACTCAAACCACTCAAGTGACGTACCCCCCCCCCAGGGACAGTATGAAAGAGCCCCAGTAAGCCAGTGACTCAGCCGCTGAAATAGGGTTAGAGGCAGAGAATCCCAGTGGAAAGAGGGGAACCGGCCAGGCAGAGACAGCAAGGGTGGTTCGTTGCTCCCCAGGTGATGACGTTCAGATGACGTTCTTTCTAGAGTATTCACAGTGTTCCTACACATGTGTTCATAACAAACTATTCTAAATGAGAGGAAGAGAAGAATGACATGAAGTAGCACTGCACCATGGTGTTCAGATGACTGTGTTGTTGTGCATGCAGAGAAGTGTAGCTAGCTATGCTTTGTGTTCAGTTTCTAAAAGGTCTCCTATGATGTATGCTATCTACTAGCTGGCTAATCAACCCCAGCTGCAAAACTTTACATTGTTGGTCATAACAGGTGGGAGGGGACAAAGGTCCCACACATGTAAATCCATCCTCTCTTATCTCCAATTGCCTTTCATTTTCCTATATTGCCTGCTGCCGAGCATCATGGGGAATAAGACGCTGGGACACATTTTTAATTAAGTGCAGTTTTAGCTTCATTGAATTTATAAAAACACAATGGGAGGAAAGAGAGAGGTATTTTTCCTGTCTCATTAATCACAGTGCTACCATGTCTGATACGGCGGTACAGGGAAGAGAACCAGGCTGCAACTGTGGAGTGGAATATTTGAACATCTCAGCACTGATGTGTGCAAAGCGGAGTGTTTGTCTGCAGGGGAGGCTTTGAAATTTCATCCACTCCAGCCCTTTTAACTCGGCAGAGGGAATGTGTGTCTCGCTCTAGTTGGCCAATGGCTGTTACTGGGGCTCCGTGCCCCCACCCCTCCTCTCCCCCTTCTCCATCTCCCCCCTCCTCACCACCATTCCATGACCTGCTCTGTGTCAGATAGTTTAATGTGAAATTGCTTTTCTTTCAAATTTCCCCCTGGAAACGCAGGTCACTGCAAAATGTTACATCTCATAATGGCATGTT
Organism: Oncorhynchus clarkii lewisi; assembly: GCF_045791955.1. Lineage (NCBI taxonomy): Eukaryota > Metazoa > Chordata > Actinopteri > Salmoniformes > Salmonidae > Oncorhynchus > Oncorhynchus clarkii. The sequence goes on along the minus strand of NC_092159.1, from coordinate 48,927,657 downwards.
ATTGTTGTTCTTTCATATGAGTCCTTGCCTTAGAAGTGGAGGATTCCAGTGGCATGCTAAGGTTACAGACAGCTGTTTCTCCCTGCCCCGCTCCTGCCCGTCTCTGATTCCACGCAAAGCTTTCAGTCGTGCCCATGGTAACCCTGCTGAAAAATGGATCAACACCACTCTATGATTACTCTATACATTAGCGGGACTTAAATTTAATTTGTTGGCAGGACCCGGCGGTAAAGCTATGGGCCTGGCCTATCAGAGGCACTTTGTAAAGGCCCTGGAAGAGCCTCCTGGGGTGATCCTATCAGTCAGACACACTGACTGTCAGCAGACACGCTCTGTTAGTCAGCAGCACTGTGGCCCTCACACGCCCAGACGCTGGCGCTCAGCGCTCCACTGGGGCAGGGCTGTGGGCATCGTGGCTCCCCACCTGCCAATCAAACACCCAGCCAGGACCACAACCTCTGGCCCCCTGTTGAAATGGATGCTCTTCAACAGGTGATCCAACAGACAAGACTATATACCCATAGCAAGGCCACAGCACCAGTAGATACATATAGTACTGTAATGCTACACAGTACACTTATTATGTTAGCAAATCCTGATGGGGTATTTGACCTTAACTATCTATGGTCATTAGCCTTGATGATTCACCTGAATCTAAAGCTACTGCTGGTATCTCTTAGGTGGCTATAACATGACCATACATACTGTGAAGGAGAAGGTATGTCTAACTGTAAAGGGTTTCACTGAAAATGTCTAATGTGTTGAGACCAAATGCCTTTTCTCCCCAGCAGTCAAGGAGAAAGGGTTGTTGCTAGTTGGTGTATATATGCATTTCTCTTGCCTTTTGAAATGTGTAGCTAGTATTTTTAGCTTTGCATTTTCATTTCTCTGAATGGCTGGCAAAATGGCTTGAGCTCAGGCCTGTCTAGGCTGCTTTTATCAGAGCTCACAGTCACAGTACAGGCAGAAAAAATGTATGTTTTTAGAGGTTTCACCTGGTTAAAAAAACAACAAGAAGCACTTACACTGCTGTGCGGCTTTAATTGGGATCCATTTTCATTTCAAACGTTTTTAAATATCTGGAATGGAACACACACTGTAAATGCTTTACAAATCTTCCCAGATACATTACTTTGTCAGAGTCAGATTGGTTCAAGGCATATGTGTTCATAACGTGTACCTTGGAACATAATAGCCCAGCTCCACCATTCAACACAGAACCATGTAGTGGCCCTTACTCACAATATTACGTGAGACGGGGGTCAAAGGTTGACAATGACTTTCAGTTCTACCAGACTTCAATGAATAGGGAAGCAGGGACATGCATGTATCTGTGGAGAAATGCAATTTTCGATTTCATAATGTTTGATAATGTCCATGTCAAACCAGACTAACCAGATTCCTCACTTGTTACCTTACACTCTTATACAAAAAAATGCTATCTGGAACCTAAAATGGTTATTTCGCTGTCCTCGGTAGGAGAACCCTTTAAAGAACCCTTTTTGGTTCCAGGTAGAAAGAACCCTTTTGGTTCAAAGTATAACTATTTTGGGTTCCCTGTAGAACCCTTAACACAGAGGGTTCTACATGGAACTTAAAAGGGTTCTACATGGAATTTAAAAGGATTCTACCTGGAACCAAAAAGGGTTATCCTATGGGGACAGGCGAAGAACCCTGTTGGCACCCTTTTTTCTAAAAGTGTAAACTTAACCATTCATTCATTCATTTGATCAATTAATGGCACCCAGAGGACGCAATGGGGACACTTCCGTTCCCCAGTGACACGTGAAATATAGACTGATAATGCCTCTGCTTCCTTAACACTGCTCACCACCACCTCTCTGTCTGACAGGCTGGCCTACCGCCTGTGTCATAATGAGAGGATCTCTACTCCGTCAATTAGGTGTACCTTAAAATGCTGTCTGAACTTCTGTGAGGAAAAAATCCCCAGATGAAGAACTTGCCCTAGACTCAGGGGAACCGATGAGCGCTTTCCATTTGTGTGCAAATAACAATCGGCGGAATGTCAGCTCTTTCCGCCGTCCGATTCAGAGCCATCCCAGTGTTTCTTCCTCTTCTTCTGATAAATGGTGTGTGTTAGATCTGTCCCTGAGGCGGTGTTACAGAGAAGAGCATCTCAGCATAAATACCAGCTATCTCCATTACCTCCACCACCACCACCTACCTCCACCACCACCTACCTCCACCTCCTCCACCACCACCTCCTCCACCACCATGACCTACCTCCACCACCACCTACCTCCACCTCCTCCACCACCACCTACCTCCACCACTACCACCTACATCCTACACCACTACCACCTATGTCCACCACCACTACCTACCTACCTCCACCACCACCTACCTCCACCACCACTTCCTACCTCCACCACTACCACCTACCACCACTTCCTACCTCCACCACCTACCTCCACCACCACCTACCTCCACCACCACCACCCACCACCTACCTCCACAACCTTCCACCACCACCTACCTCCACCACCACAACCTTCCACCACCACACCTACCTCCACCACCACAACCTTCCACCACCATCACCTACCTCCACCACCTACCTCCACCACCATCACCTACCTCCACCACCATCACCTACCTCCACCACCATCACCTACCTCCACCACCATCACCTACCTCCACCACCTACCTCCACCACCACCACCTACCTCCACCACCATCACCTACCTCCACCACCACCACCTACCTCCACCACCACCATCTACCTCCACCACCACCACCTACCTCCACCACCACCTACCTCCACCACCATCACCTACCTCCACCACCACCACCTACCTCCACCACCACCATCTACCTCCACCTCCACCACCACCACCTACCTCCACCACCACCACCTACCTCCACCACCATCACCTACCTCCACCACCACCACCTACCTCCACCAACATCACCTACCTCCACCACCACCACCTACCTCCACCACCACCACCTACCTCCACCACCACCACCTACCTCCACCATCACCTACCTCCACCACCATCACCTACCTCCACCATCACCTACCTCCACCACCATCACCTACCTCCACCACCATCACCTACCTCCACCACCACCACCTACCTCCACCACCATCACCTACCTCCACCACCACCACCTACCTCCACCACCACCATCTACCTCCACCACCACCACCTACCTCCACCACCACCTACCTCCACCACCACCTACCTCCACCACCATCACCTACCTCCACCACCACCACCTACCTCCACCACCACCATCTACCTCCACCACCACCTACCTCCACCACCACCACCTACCTCCACCACCATCACCTACCTCCACCACCACCACCTACCTCCACCACCACCATCTACCTCCACCACCACCACCTACCTCCACCACCACCTACCCCTACCACCACCACCTACCTCCACCACCACCACCTACCTCCACCACCATCACCTACCTCCACCACCATCACCACCTACCTCCACCACCACCATCTACCTCCACCACCACCACCTACCTCCACCACCACCATCTACCTTCACCACCACCACCTACCTCCACCACCACCATCTACCTCCACCACCACCACCACCTACCTCCACCACCATCATCTACCTCCACCACCACCATCTACCTCCACCACCACCTACCTCCACCACCACCACCTACCTCCACCACCACCACCTACCTCCACCACCACCACCTACCTCCACCACCACCATCTACCTCCACCACCACCACCTACCTCCACCACCACCTACCTCCACCAGCCTTTTAGAGGGAGATGAGGAGAAGCTCTTTCATTGTCTCTCCCTCTCACTTGTTCACTTTGAATTATTTAATTACTTTGCTTGAGACTTGAGCAATTATACCTCGCGCTGCGTATCTGTTAATTATATCTGACCTCACGTTCCCGCTGTTCTATTAATTGTTCACCGAGATGACATTCTTAGATTACTGTCAGTGTCATATTCACATTGTACAGTACACTATAATAGGAAGATGGAATAGGGAGATTTAATATTGCAGGTTGATTCTGCGTAGCTGGGTAGCAGTTAGCGTTGCCTTCTTGCCGTCGTCAATATTCCAGGTGGGGCCATAATGGTACTGATGCCCCCTGGTTCGTCCTCTTAACCCGAGCTCTGCCATGGTTGCCATTGGTTACCCATGTGCCTCGGAGCCCATGTGCACAGGAATGTTTTGTTAATTATAACTGATGTTCAGAGACCTCCAATCTCTGATCCCCCGTCCATGTTGTGCGCTGCATGCAGATGTTGCCAATGAATTTCAATCAGCCTGGCCCCTCTAACAACTGCATGCTTAAAACTCCTGGAGTACATGTCTCTACAACACACTCAGTGTTTAAAACTCCTGGAGTACATGTCTCTACAACACACTCAGTGTTTAAAACTCCTGGAGTACTTGTCTCTACAACACACTCAGTGTTTAAAACTCCTGGAGTACATGTCTCTACAACACACTCAGTGTTTATAACTCCTGGAGTACATGTCTCTACAACACACTCAGTGTTTAAAACTCCTGGAGTACATGTCTCTACAACACACTCAGTGTTTAAAACTCCTGGAGTACATGTCTCTACAATACACTCAGTGTTTATAACTCCTGGAGTACATGTCTCTACAACACACTCAGTGTTTAAAACTCCTGGAGTACATGTCTCTACAACACACTCAGTGTTTATAACTCCTGGAGTACATGCCTCTACAACACACTCAGTGTTTAAAACTCCTGGAGTACATGTCTCTACAACACACTCAGTGTTTAAAACTTTTGGAGTACATGTCTCTACAACACACTCAGTGTTTAAAACTCCTGGAGTACATGTCTCTACAACACACTCAGTGTTTAAAACTCCTGGAGTACATGTCTCTACAACACACTCAGTGTTTCTAGCCCGTCTACATCCGTTGAGTGTTTGTAGCTTAATTGCATCCATTCCCTAAAAGTGCTGTTTGAAATTGCTGCTGCTGTTGTTTTTTTGCTATTTTTTTCTTTCCTTTTGCCTCCCGTCATTCATTGTGGTAAGCAACCCCTTCATTCATTTTAGTAAGCAACCCCTTCATTCATTGGTATTCAGCTTGAGGTGGCGCGAGCGGCAATCTGTTTAAGAGCGTGGAGGGGGGATGGCACCTTTCGGTTAAGGCTGCCTGGCCATCCTGGAGCGCTGGGTGCGTATGCTCGGACAGCTGACCTTAGAGTTAGTGAGTGTCGCCGTGGAGGAACCCGGAGCTCAGTAACATGCCCTCCCTCCCTCCCTCCCTCCCTCCCTCCCTCCCTGCTTTCGTCCCTCCCCGCCTGTCTGCCTGCATCGCTGCCCGGCTTGAGGGGAAGGGAGGGGTGTATAGCTGGAGCTGCAGCCACAATCCATTACTTTTACCTAAGCAAGGGGAGAAAAAGAAGGGAGAGAGAGATTGAGTTAAGGGCTAGGGCACCTCTGAGTCCTGTCTTCTGCATGCTAATTTAGCTAGCCGCTACGAGAGGGATCAGAATCCTCTGGCTGAGACGTGGCCTCTCAACCCATCAGGCCTGGATATCCCCTACCCCTTTGCATTACTATATAACAGCTACAGTGTGTTCTCTACATATAGCTAGCAGACTAAAGTCAACCTCTATGATATGTAGAGGGATTTCTGCTCCGTGAAAAATGGATCGAGAAAAATGTTGGATACACTGATCTTATTATCCATGACCATACTAATGATAACTCAAAAATGCAGAGCTACTTTCAGAAAATGCTCTCTGGTTTGGTTAATTGGTCTCAGTGATGGTATTTACGCTGGGGAATAGCTGGTTTATTTTAAACATGTTATTTCTTCATTAAACTTGTTTGACTTTTATGTGTGAGACCCTGGCACTGTAGTAGTTGAATAGTGCTGAAATGTAGTTGAATTATAATGGTTGAATTACGCTGTCCACCGTTACCGTCCACTGAATTGTCACATCTCCTGCCTTTCTTCAGTGGTCATTGTTCTGATTCCATCTCCCATGCAGGCTAGACAGTCTGCAGGCTAGACAGTCAACCCGATGAACATTTGTGCCCGAGCAATGAGACGCGGGGTGATTGTGAGCCACTGCTGAAAGCTATCACTATCCGAGTGGAAAATACACATGACAACTGGTTTACAGGTTCCAAATGAGAACCCACCATGAACGGGGTTGATACATTTCACCAAAGGTTCTGTGCTGAGGTGTGTCTAATCTTTGCTGTGCCTCTCGGTGAGGTAGGACCCCAACACTCTCTCATTATTTGACGACAAAACATTCACAGTGTGTATTCAGCCGGGTTCAGCCAGCCACAATACACTCCCCACATACACAAGTCCCCTGTGTGGGATCATAAAGTGGCTCTATAGCCCAGCATTAAAGGGGCCGGCAGTTACAATGCAGCCACATCCACTCCCCCACTTTAACCAGAGAGTGGTTGAATAGAGAACCAAATAAAACAGCCTGTCAATAGCCTTTAATTTTGAATAGAGAACAAATGCAATTCAATAGCCTGGTAATGGCCTACATTTTCCTCCAGACTCTTGATATTGATGTGATGGCTTAATTTGACTTTGGCAGGTGGGATGCGATTGGCAATGTATACAGCTGCATGCAATTTACCCCAAACAACACAATAAACAACAAATATGCAGTCGTTCGACAACACAACTGTTTTCCATGGCACTGCATCCTGGGCCATCTGAATGTATTGGACCACATGGGGATCTGTTGGCAGGTCCAGGCTCCACGTTTACACCCAAAATGTTATTTTGATTTCGCCGACACTAAGATAATGTTTCATAACACACAGTCAGTCATAAATTAGCCCATCTGTCTGTTTGAGCGCCTCAGTATTCATCAACTCTGTCTCTGTGTCTCTGTGTGCTGGGTTTCTCTCTGTTCTCTCTATCTTCTCCCTTCTCTCTCTCTTTCTCCCTCTGTCTGCTTGACCACAGTGACTCGTTCTTGCTCCACACGGAGTTACTGATGGCTGTCAGCTCAATGAGCTAGTTCTCCTGAGATTGCATTTGAGCCAGATTCCTGAGCCTTCCTCTTCCTCCTCTTCCTCATTATTTTTTTGCTCTTTTTCTCTCCCTCTTACAGACGCACACACACACACACACGCACACACACAGAACATTATCCAGTTTGGCTGTATTTCACAGCACGATATTCAAAATGAATCATTGGGAACTGTGTGAAAGCGAGTGAATGGTTGATGTGTCACTCACTCCCATCAGCTTATTCATATAGAAGACTATTCAATGAGTGCAGTCTGCAGCTGATTCCAGTCACATCAGCAACCCTAATGGAACCAGTCCCATTGGCTGACTACTGCATATTATGGGAAATCAATCTTCCTTTTTTATACAGCTTGGTCTATTATGCCAACACGAGTTTTGAAAAGACGGCTTGTCTTATTTAACATGATATTTGATAGATATTTTTACCCTTCGTGATCTAGTGAAACCGTACACAGATTATATATTTTTGTTTTCTCTACATTGAATTACATTTAGCAAAATAGTTGTGTTGTTTTATCAAGGTATTTATTGACATAGTATAAATCTATACTGAAAAATGAAGTGCAACCAACATTTGTGTTAAGTAGGAATGAAATTCGGTGTAATTATTTTTCCAATGGCTGCCATATTCATGAGTGTCTTTCTCCAGACATCCCATACAGAACAGGCTGTTAGCTACTGTACGTCTCACAGTACAGGAATACAGACTTGTTAAGCTCTCTCTCATCTGGTAGGTGTGCCGCCACCCGTCCTCTGTCTCTTTCTTGTCATCAAAGGGGAGGGGAGAAGTCTTTACACAAGAAGACTCCTAGTGAGTGTGACTCTTAAGTCTTACCTAGGTGAACAGTTTTGATCAGTGTCTGAATATTTAAAATATAATTTCAATGGGAGACGGGTTTGAGGGAGTTAAATTTCAGTAGAGAGTCAAAGCCTGTCTGGCTCATGTCATACTAATGATCTTTTTCTTCTCTGTCGCTGTCAAAACAGAAGCACTTCTTTCATTGTTTTTAATGTTGTTTTCTCTTCCCTCACAAGTATTTCATAAAGGAGTGCGGGGAACGATGATGCCTAGATAGAAATCCTGTGTCATTTACATGACTGATTACAGTGCAATTTCACACTTATTTGCATGGCTATACTGAACATCCTCGCAGAACTAATGGATTGTTGGAGGGAGCGGCTGCCTGTTCAAGGCTAGCTAACACTGGCCATGCAAATGAGCAGAGAGACACTGATGGTGTGCTTTATTAAGCTCAGGAGTATCTGCTCAATAAGACACATTCAGAGCTGCTGCCTGCACGCCTCTCTCTCTCGCTCTCTCCTCTCTCTCTCTCCCCTCTCTCTCTCTCCTCTCTCTCTCTCTCTCTCTCTCTCTCTCTCTCTCTCTCTCTGTCTCTCTCTCTGCTGCTGCTGGCTTGAAATATAATATTTGCATACAAGGTTGAGGCAGCGCTATCAGTTCCTGTGTGCAGTGATGGGCTATTTTAATGTCCTCATTTCAAATCGGTTAGGTTTTGGTGAAAGATAGAGAAATGTTTGTGTTTTGTGGAGTGGGTAGAGAGAGTGTGTTCCTGTTCTGCACCGTTGGTATGCTGCTTTAATGAGGGTTGTGTTGACGTCATGGGTTCCTATGCCTGCTGAACATTGTGTTATAATGTAGTCAGCTGTACCGAGCAATACAGACCAAAATATCTTCATTACTGCTTAATTGGAAATTGTAACAAGTTCTATAAGGGTAACAGGGTTTGCTCATTTCTGCCTGGGATGTTGTTTATAGCCTGATCTGAGGATTTCACTAGGGTCTTTATGAGAGGCTGCAGGAGATAGCTGCTACTTTTTCATTAGGCCTGTAATGTTTATAAGATTGCTTCATAGGGAATGTTGATGCGGTGGGATTGCTAGTTTATGTTGTGCCGTGTGATGGGTGACTGTGGCCATTATCAAATGAATGCTCTGCAAACCCAAAGCTGCCTCAATAAAAAAAATTGCCGGTCATTATTTGCGATATTATGACATTAATAATTTATCCTCATACTTTTATGTATGTACATAAAATGATTATAAAATAAAACATTTATTGGAATCTACAACTCTCGCCACATATCTCATTAATAATCTATAAAACAAGTGGGAACTTTTCCAATCTCATCTCCCATGATCTTCCTTAGAACAACTAGCAATTCATTTCCACTTGTTGTAATTGCTTCTTCCAGTTAAAAAGAATGATGGCCAAGTCCATGCAGATGTTGTCTGGGTTTAGTCCATTTGTTCTCATGGGCCAAGTCCATGCAGATGTTGTCTGGGTTTAGTCCATTTGTTCTCATGGGCCAGGTCCATGCAGATGTTGTCTGGGTTTAGTCCATTTGTTCTCATGGACCATTCACAAGGTAGCTTCCCAGGGTCAGTCATTGCTCTCACTGCTGTTTACCGAGATACGTTGCTTCTCTGTTCTCGTCATCCTTTGTCTCTTATTGTGTTCCCTGGCTTTCATCATAAGCAGTGTGCTAATGCACCGCGTGTCTTTAAGGAACCAGGCTGAAATATATTAGTGCTCACCCCCAGATTATTTTCTAGAAATGGATTTGGGACTATTTGCACAGTGGCAGTGTAGCGGCAACATGAGCAGAAACTCTGACTTTAACACAGCGGAGCGAGAAGACGGTGTGAACTGAGAATGGCTGTCTGATGAACAGCACCACACCATGCTTCTCCCAGCTCTACACAGGGAATTACTGGGAGTCAAGGGGGATCTTGATGCAGTCTTAAAATAAAAATATATCTGATAACCATTGTGAGAAAGGTTGACATTAGGCTGACTTTGTCTACTGTCGTCTCTTTCTCTTACACTAAGCCTCTAGTGCCTGGCCCTCCACATTGTGACACATTTCTTATGTTCCTCCTGTTTGCCTTGTGTCTCTCTCTCTCTCTCTCTCTCTCTCTCTCTCTCTCTGTATAGCCGGGGATGGTGATCAGATTTAGTGCTGTATTCTCTCTCTGTCTCCTAGAGATGAGTGACAGATGGTAGCCATTAGTGTATATTCCATGCATCTGTTGCAAGGCGCTAATTTATCTCATTAGAAGGACGTGTGGAGGGGGAGGAGTGTGTAGGACCAGGACACTGTTTCATTATGTGTGTAAAACAGAGGGAACGGATAGAGCCGCCTGGCTAAGAGAGAGACAAATAGAAAGAGAGAGAGAGGTAGAGAGACACAGGCACGTGTGTGTGTGTGTCTGCGTGCACATATCTGTGTGTGTTTGTGGGCGAGTGATACCTGCGTGTGTATGTGGGTGTTTGTGTGATGCCTGCCAGCGTGTGTGTGTGTGTTAGAGAGAGTGGGCGGTAGTGAGCACCAGATTGGACCCACTGTGCTTCTTGTACCCGGGGTCATGATGTATAATCACTTGCCTTCGAACCATTACCAATACGCACGCACACACACACACACACACACACACACACACACACACACACACACACACACACAGACCAGGTGTGGGCCGTGCCTAAGCTCTCAATGGGTCAAATTGCAGAGCAGGTGGGCACACTCACATATATACACACACCTCACTAACACATAGAAGTAAACACACACACACTCACATACACACACACCCCACTAACACATAGAAGTAAACACACACTCACATATACACACACACCCCACTAACACATAGAAGTAAACACACACTCACATACTCAATCAAAGGCATGTACAGTTGGCACACTAGCACAGTTAGTATTGAATATGGATGTGACTGTGCAGACCATTGTGCAGAGTGCCATGATTCCTGTTCATATTGTTTGTAGCCCTTTACACAGGTTGAAAATGGAAGGTTTGGGATGCAGTTACTGTACAGTAACATGCTATACATGACGTCAGAGTTCTGGCTCTGAACTTCACAGTGCTGTATGGGTATTGACTGACAGCCGTTCTGAACTTGAGCACCACGCGTGACAGAGGTCTCCTCAATCACTCCGAGTAATTGGGCAACTTTTGCAAAAATGTTGTCTGAGTGAGGGAAATGCTGTAAAGTACGAGGACTCAATGTATTCTGAAAGATGAGACTTCTGATTTAATTTCATACACATCACATCATCGTAAAACTCATGTCATATACAGTGTCAGTGTTTATGATCACTATGTTTGATGTACAGTTACCAAATGACATGGCATCATACCCTGGTTGTTCTGAACAGAAGGAGACGGTGTTTGTTGTATTGTGAAGAACATTTGCCGCAGACCACACATCTGAAGGCACCCATGACTCCATTTAATGTGCAACAAAATGACTATCTACTTCTATGAATTGCCTTGTGAAAGCCTTTAAGATCATCTTTTATAATGTAGCTAGTCATGTTGGCAAGCTTTCAAATCATGCCCACCTGATCCAGATTGTGATTAGTTAATGGACCGTTTTTGGATTGCGTAAACAACAACAGTAATTGTGTCAAGGCGGGGATGCAGGGCTGTGTTCCAAACAAAACAACTACAAGTGTGCCTGAACTTTGTGTCCTTATCTTTAGTCTAAAAATTGCCCCATAATCTCCAAACGGTTCCCTTTCAATTTTTACCTTGCATATGCTTTCCGTATTACTTCTGTCGGAAACATTTCAATTTAGCCCTATCCATATAGGCCAATTCCCACCAGTGTAAGGGGTTAACCCCACTACTATTTTTATAATGGTAACCATTCTATTTCTAGTGACGGTTTGAGGAAAGCTAATCGAGAGCCTGAATGTAGCAAAACAGCCAAGGGTGGAATATCATCTGTCCTGCTGTTGGGCTCATTTTCATTTCCATTCAAGACGCTAACCAAAGTGTATTAGGACGGCCTGTTTTCTGCATGCAATCTCCTCTTAAACCCCCAAAAGATTGTTTCAGCACATATTCATGAATAAAGAGCGACTTTAAGGAGATTTGGCATCTGGGCTCTTATTGACCTGGCTATATGGTTTTCGCTGGGCTATCTCCCAGCCCAGGGGACGGATTTAGTCTGCCTAGGAAAATCTCCTATTTCTCCTCACGTAAAACTCCAATGAAAGCCACCTGGCGACCTCTGTGTGTCTGCGCTGAGGAGATGAAACTGTAGTGACCTATAGCCATTCACAGGAGCCAGGAGTTAAACGCTGTGGATCTGTCTCCCAGGCTAGAGCTCTCACTGGCAGGGTCGCTGGCACCAGAGGTCACCTGGTTTCATAAGACCCACACGTAACCAGGGATGTGAGAGGGCGTTGTATGAGAGTATGTCTAAGTGTGATAGGGTATAGCTTTGCGTGTGCCGTTTTGTGTCCGTGTTTATGTTAAACACGCAATAATATTGGAATAATAATGTTCTATTATATATAATAGGTGTACAGGTGTGCTAGAATGTAGAGGAATAGGTGTGTTTTATGTGTGTCTACAAAGCGTTACCACACTGGACCCTTACATGTATTTGATGTCCTTTCCATCAACTGTCCACGCCAGTCCTCTGCTGTGTCTGTATTCACACACGGGTCGGTGCCTGGTGCTGAGTGTGGTAGTGGGTGGTTCAGGTGGCTGACTCCTGTGTCGGTGTTGAATTGTCTTTGTTGAGCAGGTCATGCGGAGGTCTCCATTCACCATGGTGACAGATGTAGGGAGGCATGCACATCGCTATAAGTGGGGATTCTTGTTATGCATCGATCAAATTAGACCTTGGCCGTGCGTGAGAATGTTCATTTAAATGTCAACCCTCATATCGACAGACCGTATGAAATATGGAGAATTTGGCGCAATTATTAGGGTGTCAGATGCCGTTTTTCTCTCTTTGATGATGGCAGCAGCCAGTAGGAAGCTGATTCTAGGGTCGGCTTCATCATGTCAAGTCAATATTCCAAACGGGAAATAGACAATATTCTTACATGGGAATAGAATGAAATGGTTCAGTGGTGAACCTGCTCTCATCGTGTACATACCATCTAGAGACATCACGTGACTCCACAACGCCACAGACATACAACTACTATAGCTAATCCATTGAATAATTCAGCAAATTGAGTCGATGTAAACTTTAGCTATTGGAGAGAAACAAGATCAAGCATCAGTTCTCATTCGCTCAGTGTTATGATATGAATTACATTACTGCTGCTGGGGTTTGATGTGTTGAATCATTGTGTGAGCGAATAACAAAAGGGTTTCTGCCATAGTGCTGTTTGAGAGTCAGTTAGTGAGGCACCTGACACTTCCCTCCTATTGTCTCACGCCTAATGGAAAACAATTAGCCCAAAGGTTGTTTTACATGGCAGTACATGATACACTTCAATTATTCCATTGTGTCTATTTCTATTCTGAATGGCGCTGGTGATTGGAATTGTCTTTCCTAAGGCACAGCGCTGTCAACCTGTCACAGCCATCCTTCCTGCGAAAGCCCTGGAATAGACGACGAGGCGGCCGGGTCATTGACGTCAAATGAACGCTGCCTGCCTTTCTGCATGTGTCCAATGATCAGAGAGACCCGGGTTGCAGGAAACAATAGCTTTACATGTCCCATCTCATTATGTCTCTCCTGAGAATAGGAGCCTGACGTTGACTGTGATATCAGTATAGGTTTGAGCTGGGGACGTTTCTGAATCAGAGTATTATGACTCTATACTGGCTTTCATTTCATCACACATCATCACCTTTTCCCTGGGAGCTCATTTGTTACCATGAGTCCAACTATACCTGAACCATGCCAAATGAAAAAAATACACACAGACACACACACACACACACACACACAGAGAGAGTGAGACAGCAGTGAGCCAGTAGTTTCCTGTGGGCCTGGAGGGGAAACCATGTTCTAAGGCCAAGGCAACGTCTCCCTGATGGAGAATAGTCCTCTGTCACTCAGCATGATCAACGCTACCAGCAGCAGTAAGTCTGTGGGTATACATATGTCTGTATTACAATAGAATAGAACCATGTGTAAACCATAAGGACATGCTGTTGCTTTATATTGACACACCAGTACTTCGATCTAGTAATAGAAGTGTCTATGAGGTTCTATGGGTTCTGTCTCTGTGTGTATAGCAGGCTATAATACATGTTGGTGTGTGTGGATGAGGTTGTTTCACCTATCTGTGGATAGTATCCCAGTTATCCCAGTCCTCTGTGCTAGTGTATGTTACTAGCTGGTTGGTCCCTGGGCTAACTGGGTTTGTGTCAGGGGCAGTATGGTGCTGGAGAGGCTGGGTGTGGGCAGGCTGGCAGGCGGGTCCAGTCCCTGGCTCCTCTCTCCTACTAGAGCTCCATCAGGGAGACTGGGCCTTGGCTCAGACTGCCGGAAGTAGCAGCAGGAGAGACACATGGCAGTATGTTTCCCTAGCTCAGTGATTGCATGTATGTGTGTCTATTGTAGGATACATACATCATGTACCTGTTTGTTTAATTCTGCCTATATATGAATGTGTTTTGCTTGATGTGTTTCGAGTGCACATACTGTATGTGTCTGTGTGTAAACGGGTGTGGCCGGTGGCTCTGTGTTCCTCCGTATTCCTCCTCTCTGTGTGTGTGGAGCGATGCGGCGCTGCGCCGGGCGTTGCCTGAGGCCAAGGAATGTCCTTTCGGCCCAGCAGTGTCCCCTCACACCTCCCTCCCACGGCCCGGCGGGGCAGCAGGCACCTCCACACAACACTGGCCAGCAGACCGGACGCCTCGGCCAGCCTGGGCCCAGTTAGACAGGTCAGTGCCACCTGGTCAAGGTCAGAAAGACAGAGGAACAACATGGCTGTTATCCGCTAGCCAAGGACAGAGCCCTACACATAGAAGGAATAAGGCAGTCATTATTTTCTGTTATACTGTTATATATCACATAAGATGTAGTTGTGTAATATTTGCTGTGCTATTCAGTTCTTTTCCTTCTATCTCTATGGTCAGGATAGAAGATGTTCTGGAAGCACATTATGAGACTCCTAGCCAAGGTCATAAAGCTCGGGCAAGCTGTCTGTTCATTATGTGTTTCCATCACCTTAACATAGAGAGCCTTTTCACTGTATGAGAGGCTCTGAGAACCCGGACAAAGTTATTCAGCGGCTTTTCATGCAATGCTGCACACAAAGTAGGCAGAACAGCACTG